>NC_134830.1:89610693-89910693 GCF_004210375.1 Tachypleus tridentatus
TTTGAATGAAATGTTTTGTTCTCACTGTTTACACCTCAAAACGCGTTTTAACCAAACCTTTCGGAGCTACAACAGACTGACGTCATTTGTCGACCCCTGAATTCTGTACGCTCTAGATTAGTTCCGGGTAAATGAACGTCTTTAATAAATGAGTGAAAGCCAAGAAAAAAGTTGATATCAACTAATAACTTCCAATTTTAAAATGTTCTTTCATTTACATTTAAAATCCCACCCTCATATTAAATATATGAAAATAGCCCTTCAGTAGATACATATTTTCTAATGACATAAGAACAAGTTATGACAATGTTTGGAATATCAAAATCTGCAACTAGAAATAATTGAAGGATATTTTTGAAATATCAATATTGCATGACGTAACCAACTACGTCATTCATAACGGTGATGTGCATACACATTTCCAACTCGGATCACGCCCCATAAGCAACTTCCATTCATTTCAGGTACATCACTTATTTTCTAGAAATATTACCACGTCGTCATTCACAGACGAAATCTCCAAGGAAGATCTGATCTAAGCTAAGTGTAAATGTATTAAAGTTTATCTAGTTTATTTTGACCGCATATTAACTGAACTATCCACATCACACAAACAGTAAATGCGTTGAATGAAACGGCACCCTAGTGTCAACAATCTTTATTCACGAAGCGTGGTAGTCTGTAGGGATTTAGGCCTAGAAGAATAATGTTCAATCTTTGAGGTTTATTGAAACAAACGGCGGAGATGGTTTGCAAATAGGCGTTTTGTAATTAAATTGTGTGACGATTGTGTTGTGGAATAAAACAACGTTTTTAGTTTTGTTGTATGAACGGAAGAATAGCATTTAGGCGATAAGAACTTGCGTAACTGTTTAAAATTTAGAGTTATCCGTTACTTGTGAATATTGTAGTTTTTCAACAGCAAAGGACAAGTTCAAAGCAAAATAAATGTATTATGAATGGTAAAATATAATATAAACGACTTTTGCTTTTAATTCTATGAAAATTATTAAATTACATTTTGCGTAAAGCTATACATGTTTATCTGTTCATAGCTGTCTGTAATATACATACGGAAAAAAATAGATAGTCAACAGCACCCACCGCCAACGCTTGGACTACTCTTGTCTGACAGTTTATAATATGAGGTTATAACATTGTTTTTTTAAATGGTCCCAAACAGCAGATCATGTTTTTTTTGCGGCAACGGAAATGAACCATAAATCATCTAATGTGAAATTTGGGCACGTTAACCGCTTAAATACATTGGGAAAAAATGAATGAAAATTTCGTACTTCAAACATTTAGATAAGTGATACAGTTAAGTGGATCAACCGATTTGTTGTACGAGTAGCTTTAGAAAGCATCAAAATAAAAATCTTACTCGATTCATCCTCATTGACAAGTTTGCAGACTTACGTCGCTAAAATTTGGGTCTCGATACCAACGCTGGGGAGAGAACGGATAGTTTATTGTGTGTCGTTTTGGATTCATCTCTTGTAATTCCAACTGTCCAGTCTGCTAAACAAGTTTAATCGTTAATTACTAATCATTTTAAGAGTAATGTCCACGCGTTTCTATGTTTTACACATTTCCTAGAAATGCATCTGCTGAAAAGAGGATTAGTTTTCAATTCCATTATTTTCATTTAGAAAGTGAATGAATCTTCCAAACTGAGATTTAAACATTATTTCTGAAAAGTTAAAACGAAAGACATTGCTAAAGATATTAAATTAAAGTTGGAAAAAAAACGCAAAGAAATATGGTATTGGAATAATAAAAATGCCTAAGAAAAAGACGTATAAAATGTTTGTGATTAAAAAACAAATAAGTTAAGGAAGTTTAGAACTGACAAAAAATTTTCTGAAGTTAAATGGTTCTACGAACAGGAATGAATAGCAAAAGATAAAGTGTTACCTGGGGAACCTTAAGTTGTCACTTCCCTACAAAGCCGACACTGGTGGCAGAAGAGAATAAAGAAATCGTGATTTAGTTTGTTGCGAAGTAAAAGAATTATCATATAAATCAACATTTCTTTACCGTATTCATTTTATTTCTGTTGAAGCTTTAATCCGAAAGTGTAGAATTACTGAGGAGTTTGGGGAGAATTGAAACACAAACCAATAAGCACGTAACTCAAAAGTGTGAAGGTTGTGATTTACACTCACAACCCTTATGATGCAAATTGAAAAAAAAACTTTTAAAATATTATCGAAACACAAAACAGGAGGGAGTTAAGAAATGGTATATTGACGTTTAGAAAGATTAACTTTACGAGAGTGCTCAAAATAGTCTGCAATACATGAAAAACCTTTCTGAAGAAGGTTTAGGGCAGAGAAAAACAATATAACGAATACGTGTCTTAAATCCTGAATAATTTTCTGAAGTATTTACCTTATATCAACATGATGTCCATGTTGATATTTATATCGTTTATGTGAATATAAAGTCTGCTAGTTCTAGGGATCTTCGCTCCTTTTATCTAGCGTTAAGAGTATTGGTTTATGCTTTGATCAAAGACTTTTTACTAAAAATGTTAGGTCAAAACGGCATAGGTTTAATATCTGATCTAGTAAGTTAATCAAATACTTATGCAGAAAAATACTGCAAGCAAAACACCTTTTACTGAGCTTCTGTTGTACAGATTGGTGTACAGAAGACATTTTATAACTAGAAATAAACGACCTCATAACACCAAATTGTTGTATTTCTTTAATGGACACTACACGTTTCGCTTTACAGCTTTTTCAGGCGATTTCCACTAGAAAAAGATAAATTGTAACTGAAAGTACACAGCTTCAAAACAATAGCAATTAGTGCTATATGGTAGTTTATTTATAGTGTTAAACCATGTTTTTGTTAACGTTATTGATGAACTACAGTGTACTCATCTTTGTCATAACAATCATATAATGTATTATAATTAATTCTCTTATATATCAGGCACTGAACAATGAGTGTACTACATATTGGTTTGATATAGGACTTAATTTAATATGGAACTCTGACAGCTACCGCTAGGACTCTCAAATATGTGTCTATCAAACATTTCCACTTTAGGTAAACAAATGAGTTCAAATTTGATAGTATTTTGCAGCTTGCATATTCATGTGATATTCTCAACCTGTATGAATGGAAACGGGTTAACTTTCAGATATCAGTATATGCTGATGGAAAACACCATGAATTGTGTGAAATATTTCTTCAGCGTTATGATTCAAATCCAACATGCTCGCCATTTCAACTGTTGGGGCGTTATAATGTGATGGTCAATCCCACTTTTCTTTAGTAAAACGATAGTCCAATGTTGGCAGTGGGTGGTCTTTTACTACTATATTAGGGCGCAGATGCCCTCGTGTAGCTTTGCGCCAAATTGAAAACAAACTAAAGTGAAAGCTCTCCAACTTTGTAAATGGTTTTCATTTATCAGTTTCTGATTTTTCTGATTGACGAATAAAATTAGTATTTCGAATCATCTCTCAAGTATACAGGAAAGAGTATCATATTCTGATAAATTTACATCATCCAGTTTTATTAACATAGTAGTAAAATGGTAATAAAATACCCTTACTGAAATGGGTATAAATTAATAATAGTTTTAGCGTTGTAAAGGAAGAAAATTTGATAAAAGACTGAATTAGATATATATTAACTAGTTTCTATGAAAAAAGAAATAGAATCAGTTGTTATAGAAGTAAATTTCAGGCGCATTTAATAAATCATATATAACACTTTCCACTACCACTTACATCTAAGGAAAGAAAGCGCAGTTAATAACTTTAATATTTATTTGTTTGTTTGAATTTCTGGCAAAGCTACACGGACTATCTGCTCTAACCTTCTCCGATTTAGCAGTGGTAGACTGAAAGGAAGGCAGCCAGATCATCAACACCTACCGCCAACTCTTAAGTTAATTTTAGTAATGAATAATGAGATTGACCGTAACTTATAACACTCCCACGGCTGAAGGGGTGAGTATGTTTAGTGTGACAGGGATTCGAACCTGCGATCCTCAGATTGCAAGTCAAAAGCCCTAATCACTTGGAAACAAAAACAGACTATTATAGACAGATCTTAGTTTTCCAGACCGCAAATCAGAAACAGCTCAAAATGTTGAAATTTTAACTTGAACTTAGAATGTACGTAATAGAATTTCAAAATGTTATAGATGTTCAAGGTTTAGTTAACATATCAGTTAAGGTAAATGACTTTTTTTTGGAATTTCGTTCACAAGGCTGATTATTTCTTACATACGTAGTTTATTTACTATGTACTTACTGTACTAATTATTTGCAGTTTAAAAAGTAAGTTAGGCATATAGATAAAACCTTTTAATATCTATGGATTAAGTGCCTACAATGGAGTGTTTTGGGAGGGGAATGCGAGCCTAGTGACCATATTGTCTGGTCTATGGATCCAAAAATTCACGGCTCATGAGCCATAGATGCAAAACCATATTCTATACCTTGGGGTCGTGGGTGAGCAATAAGAATTACATTTTTATTTCAGATAAGAATAGCCGTAACACTTGGAGATGGGACTGTTAGCTACTTATCTTCCGTCTAGTCTGACAGTCGAATTTAGGTACTAATATCCCTTAGCGGGAAATTTTGAAACAAAGATAGAAAGAAATAACGAACTGAGAGTTTGATAACCGTTTTTGATTTTAGAAATTTTCCTTTTTTCCGTGAACTTTCTTTTTATCCGTCGTTTGTACCAGTTTACTTCTTGAATGAGTTCAGAGAAATAAAACATCGTATACCAATATTAAACGGAAGGTAAAAGGCGTAACTTACACAAGTCCAAGACTGTTGGTATGGTGACAAAAAAAAACTCGGAATTCGACCAAATTAACACTTTATAACCAACGTTATTTGTAACATTTCTAACGGGAAATATCCATAAACATTTTATTTAAGATCCAACTATAATCTAATTTTGAAAGATATTTCAGTCATTTTACACGCAATACTCACAAATAAAAAAGCAAAACTTAGAAATCGAAATAAATTCATATATCTAATAAATATAGCTTCTTGTAAGTCAATAGTATTTTATTTTATTTATGTGCTTTGTAGTATTGAGTAATCAGAATAACTTTTGATTCATCGCGTTTGTTAAACTCGAAGTCACAGAATGAAACTTCTGTACTTTTTTTTATGGCTGGAAACATTTTAGCAAGGAAAAGTACATTTAAATAAATTTAGAAATTTCCAAATTTAAGTTATTCTAAACTTCTCATGATATTCATTTATTTTCCCAGGAGGAGCTCTGTTGTCTCTTTCCACGATATCAAACTACTGCTCTCATCACTTTGTTTATTTTGTTATATCCGATGATAATTAAGCATGCCTGCAATTAAACTCTGCCTGTAGCTATTTTAGAAGTTGAGTTTCGTTAATCAAGTGATAAAACCAAAATCAAATGGTGATAGTAATTTCTGAATGTAGGATGGATTCTTGTTTCTGCTAGAAATAAATTTTTTGTTTATTTTGGATATTCGCACAAGACCACAGAAAAGTCATCTGGATTAGTCATCCCCAGATTTGAATTGGTAATTTAAAGGAGGACAGTGAACAATACCATCTGCCAACTCTTGCACTACTTTAAATGAATGATGGGATTTATTGTTTTTTTTTTTTTTAGGATACTGAATAATCATATTGTTTTATGTAACGTTTTCACCAGTTTACTTTTGTCAGAAATATTCGACATTAAGGTATATGACTATCTTAACATATTTGTGTAAGTATGTTACCCAAAATTCTTAAACTATAGTAAAAGTATAGTAGTTTTATGGGAAACATTTTTCTCACCAATCTGCTTGGATAATTCCCTGAAGTTCGTCATACAAGTTTCAATTGATTATTTTTACAGAAGAATTACGTCACTAGTCCTTTAAACAATGTAAACACTAGATGTTTTTCAGAAATACTTTTGCAAAATTTAGAAATGGGTAATTCATGGTGAGACAAACGTTCTCATTTGTAAGTCTCAGAGTTTATCACACTGAAATTCCGGTTTCCATACTTTCTTGGGCAGAACATTGATAGCACATTGTCTAGATTAGTGTTGAAGAACAAACAAGCAAACTCTGATATTCGAGATATTTGTTATCATTTATTTCTTTATTTTACATATTACAGTGGCGCATTTTCTTGGCTACAGATGTGTTAGTGATTGATTTTTTTTTCGTTATTAAATCTTTTATAAATAGAAATTGTTATTCTGTGTTCTTTTGCTAAGTAATAAAAGTAAGTATGAGATATTCCAATAGGTATGCTTAAATAAACTTTAAACCTCTTTACAAGTGAGTAAATACCTTTGGTTTCACCGTTGTGCAAGATAAAGTGATAAAAAAGGGGAGCATATTGCGCGCAAAAATATTACAGAAATTGAAATTGTATGACATCGCCAGAAGGGAAAGGCGTTGTAAGAAACACGTCATATATAACTGTAAGAAATATACGATACCTTCTATTTTCTTTGTATATTTGTTTTACATAAACAAACAAGAAAACAAGAACAGCATGCGTTAAATAAATAACACTAGTCAAAGAACAGATAGAAGAGAATTTAGACTTTTCTGCTCTTTCTTTTTAATGTCTTGTGGCATGAACTTGTCATAGTGAAATTTATCTATGAAGTAAGAGAAGTGGTCCGAAGTTGTATATGCGTGACTAACCTCACACTTGCTACACATCGATTCCTAGCATAAGTTTATATTTTATAAAGCTAGCATTTAAGCCGTTGGAAAATTAAGAACTCCACAGTAATGTATTCTCAAAGTTATGAATAACATAGGAGGTGTTGTAATGCGTAGAACGGTAGCGAGTAATTAGTTAAAGTAAAAAAACAACTTCTTTTACTGTTTCTTCTCGTCTGTTAGCTTATTATGCAGTAACAAATATCTCTAAAGAATTGTGCGTTATTTTGATTTAATTATCCTAGTATTTTGGTACGTGTGATGAGAAATTAGCCTTATGAAGATGAAACCTCGAAAAAATGGTTTCTAGTAACAGACATTTGGTAATCTTAATTACATTACAGAAATATTTATTTCTCCCCGGTGCAATCAACTCATCACCCAGGTAGGTTACAAGACAATGTTTGTTGCTTACGGCAAATGTTTCAATACTTCTTTAGAGATTTAAGATATTACCGTATTTTCTTACTGTTAAAACAATAGAAAAAAATATAGGTTAACACAATAAACTTGGGACAGAAGAACTACTCATTACGTTTAAACTTATCTTTTATCGAATCGCATATTTTAATCGTCTTGGGGCTTTGAGATTAAATTTTCGTTTATGAAGCACCAGTAATTAAATATGTATATACATAAAAAGAACGACTAGTTTTTACACCAGTTAAAACGCACACGTGAGCGGTCTACGTAAATTATAAGGTTTTTTACCACTATTCAGTTCCTCTAATGGACGCTTTTAGCGATTGCGGCCTTGGAAAAGTTCATTGTGGAACATCTCAGAAGTAGATTAAATAAATTAATAAATATTTGATAAATTAATGTTATAATCCTCAAATGTTGAATTAATTTGGTGAAGAATACTCGAGGGTGATGTGTTTACTGATTTATTGTTAATTTAAACAAATTTAGACTTACGTGCACTAATTTGTAGATTTACAAATATGTTTCCCTTTGTAGGTTAATACCTTAACTGGTGTGACTTCTAGTTTTAAAATGACTTTTTATAAATTATTTATGTACTAAATTACTTGTAAGCCGATGAAAATTTTATATACGGGATCCCTAATAACATATGAGTCGTGTAAAAAGTTAAACAAAAATAACATCGATATTACCTTTAATACCATTTATTACTACTGATATTTGTTGTACATTTCACATAAAATTATTTTTCATTCCTTTATATTGCAAGAGTAGCAGGTAGTTAATTGTATAAAACCAATTGAAGTTTAGGAAATGGTCAGTACATTTCATATTCACAATAGTCTTCCTAGTTCTACCTGCATACTAACAATAAAAGTATCCATTTCTCTTATGCTTTAAATTACTCTCATAAACGTACCACGAATAAAGAGTTATCTTAAAAAATACTGATTCTGTCTATGACTCTGGAACTGGTCTACAGTATATTCCATTTACTTAAAGCTCAGGACGTAACTTGAAATATAACAAGACAAAAAATCGTGATTTGTCTTAGAGCACAGAAATGAACCTATATAGTGTTAACTTTTCTTAGAACAAAGTAGATGTTATATAAATATTCCCTTATAATTCAAGATCTCTCTTAGTAAATTTTGATGATACGTATACGAGTGGTCCGAATCACTAGTTACAAGTAGTATAGTAACAGATATGCAGAAAATTTGTAAATATTCAGTCGACCCTTCATTAACTTCCTTTAAGACGTAAAAGTCTTAAGTAAGGTATAGTAATAAATGTCATACATCATAAATTTAAAGTTTTATTATTTCTTTTTAATATAATCCTTTCATAAAACTTTTAAACCATCTCAAGCAACAAAGCATGTTAATTAAATTCATAAAGATGAATAATTTATTAACTACGACCAACAGACACATAAGACGGAAAGAAAACGATATCGATAGTGTTAAAAGCTTGTATTCGCAACCATGTTTTTTAAAGAAAGGGCTCACTTTCATCCATCAGTTCCGAAATGATATATTACAGTTGATAAGAAAATAACATAATATTTGTATTATAAATTAAAATAGATATAGTTGTAAAATTTATTATACAGAACAATGTAATATCTTCTTTTATTATTGTCTGATTTTTTAAAAAAAATATTTATAAAATTTATATTTTATTTTTCAATGCATATTATATAGTTTAGACATACACACAAATCATCTATCATAGGACATTTTTATGTATAATAATATTATATGTATGAGCTTTATAATAGCTATGTTTTACTAAGTCAATCTTGAGGATGTGATGTAATACGAAAAATTAACACGAGTGGTTCAGCAGTAATTCTGAGGACTTATAACACTAGTAATCCGGTTTCGATACTGTTGTTAGACACAGGACAAAGAGCACATTGTGTAGCTTTGTGCTTAGTATCAAACAAACAAAATATCAAAATTATTTTTATAACAATTACTTTCAGAGCGTATCTTTACTTTTGGCAGGAATCAGTATTAATTCACCTCTACGGTATAGCTGTAGCAATATGCAAAACCAAAATCTGTTGTTTGTGTGAGTATATCTTTGTACATTTGTAGATTGTAGTTGTGCGCAAAACAGATTACGTACAGTTTAAACATTGTAACAAATGTCTTCCGTGTATATTATAATGGCTATTGAGAGAATAACGGAACATTAGCGTATTTTTTGTTGTTTTAAAGTAGTTCAGATTAGAACCAAATACGCGTTCATTTAAACACAACTTTTCCTAAAATATCACTTTTTGCACAAATGTTAAATGTTCTCCTTTAAGAAGAGGCTCGAGATCTCCATGTCTTTCCCTTCCTTGCGTCTCCCGCGAGGACAGTGGTAAGCCTACGGGTTTACAACGCTGAGATAACACAGCAGATAGCCCGATGAGGCTTCACTACGAGAACACACACTTCCTTCGTTACGCTCACGTTAAAGGGCAACTTTAGCTCTGATGGTATATCTGACGAATAAACCAGCCTCGTATAATTTTAGAACGTATAATGAAGTACATAAAAAAATTGTTGTTTTCTGCTAAATTTACTATCTGCTATTGACTTAGCTATTTTTTAAAATTTCATTAAAAACAAGTATCCATTCGAATGTTTAATAACACGATAAAAATAGACACGTTCAGAATATTTATACCTTTCAATACTCTCCTCACAGTCTCCACGGAAGAGGTAATCAAAGCGCACAATCAAAGGTTACCTTTTTTATATGCATAGAATATCTTTGAAAATACGAAATTTTAAATGGATAAACGTCAGAGAAAATTGCCAAAGTCTGTATATTAGACATGACAACTTTGAAATCCGTATAAGAAACTCTCTGCAGATTGTTACAGAATTATAATTATAAATGGCTGATATTATTAGAAATAGGAAGAAAACGGGCGTTACTGAGATGTGACCATAAACATGTCAATCCAACATTAAAAAGTTACTAGAACTCTGTAAACATGACATATTTACATTTCGAGCCATTTCTGTCTTTTATTACAAATATTTTCGTGGAGTGGCTGCACGTTTTACAAGAAGCATGACGCACTAAAGGAAGCTTCTTCTCCCAGTCATAGATATGTAAAGATGACATCTATATTTACTTTACGAGTCGTCTTTGTCCTTTGTTTCTCGTATTTTTGTGGAATGTTTGCATATTTGACAAAAGCATGACGCACTAAAAAAGCTTCTTCTTCCAGTTGTAGATATGCAAACATGATCTTTATGTTTACATTACGAGTCATTTGTGTCCTTTGTTGCACGTATTTTTGTGGAATGTTTGCACGTTTTACAAGAAGCATGACACACTAAAAAAAGCTTTTTCTTCCAGTCATAGATACGTAAGGATGTCATCTACGTTTACTTTACGAGTCGTTTCTGTCCTTTGTTTCACGTATTTTTATGGAATGGTTGCACGTTTTCCAAGAAGCATGACGCACTTAAAGAAGCTTCTTCTCCCAGTCATAGATATGTAAAGACGACATCTATGTTTACTTTACGAGTCGTTTATGTCCTTTCTTTCACGTATTTTTTGTGGAATGTTTGCACGTTTACAAAAGCATGACACACTAAAAGAAGTTTCTTCTCCCAGTCATAGATATGTAAAGATGACATCTATGTTTACTTTACGAGTCTGTTCTCTTCTTTGCTTCACGTATTTTTGTGGAATGTTTGCACGTTTTACAAAAAGCATGACACACTAAAAAAAGCTTCTTTTCCCAGTCATAGATATGTAAAGATGACATCTATGTTTACTTTACGAGTCGTTTCTGTGCTTTGTGTCACGTGTTTTTGTGGAATGTTTGCATGTTTTACAAGAAGCATGACGCACTAAAAGACGTTTCTTCTCCCAGTCATAGATATGTAAAGATGACATCTATGTTTACTTTACGATTCGTATCTGTCCTTTGTTTCACGTATTTTTGTGGAATGTTTGCATGTTTTACAAGAAGCATGACGCACTAAAAAAGCTTCTTCTTCCAGTCATAGATACGTAAAGATGACATCTATGTTTACTTTACGAGTCCTTTCTGTCCTTTATTTCACGTATTTTTGTGGAGTGGTTGCACATTTTACAAGAAGCATGACGCACTAAAAGAAGCTTCTTTTCCCAGTGATAGATATGTAAAGATGACATCTATGTTTACTGTACGAGTCGTTTCTGTCCTTTGTTTCTCGTATTTTGTTGGAGTGGTTGCACGTTTTACAAGAAGCATGACGCACAAAAAGAAGCTTCTTTTCCCAGTCATAGATATGTGAAGATGACATCTATGTTTACTTTACGAGTCGTTTCTCTCCTTTGTTTTACGTATTTTTGTGGAATGGTTGCACGTTTTCCAAGAAGCATGACGCACTAAAGCTTCTTTCCAGTCATAGATATGTGAAGATGACATCTATGTTTACTTTACGAGTCGTTTCTCTCCTTTGTTTTACGTATTTTTGTGGAATGGTTGCACGTTTTCCAAGAAGCATGACACACTAAAGAAGCTTCTTTTTCCAGTCATAGATATGTAAAATGACATCTATGTTTACTTTACGATTCGTAGCTGTTTTTTGTTTCACGTATTTTTTTTGGAATGGTTGCACGTTTTATAAGAAGCATGACGCACTAAAAAGCTTCTACTTCCAGTCATAGATACGTAAAGATGACATCTATGTATACTTTACGATTCGATCTGTCCTTTGTTTTGTTTCACGTATTTTTTGTGGAGTGGTTGCACGTTTTACAAGAAGCATGACACACTAAAAAAAGCTTTTCTTCCAGTCATAGATACGTAAGGATGTCATCTATGTTTACTTTACGAGTCCTTTCTGTCCTTTATTTCACGTATTTTTGTGGAGTGGTTGCACGTTTTACACGAAGCATGACGCACTAAAAGAAGCTTCTTTTCCCAGTGATAGATATGTAAAGATGACATCTATGTTTACTGTACGAGTCGTTTCTGTCCTTTGTTTCTCGTATTTTGTTGGAGTGGTTGCACGTTTTACAAGAAGCATGACGCACTAAAAGCTTCTTTTCCCAGTCATAGATATGTGAAGATGACATCTATGTTTACTTTACGAGTCGTTTCTCTCCTTTGTTTTACATATTTTGTGGAATGGTTGCACGTTTTCCAAGAAGCATGACACACTAAAAGAAGCTTCTTTTTCCAGTCATAGATATGTGAAGATGACATCTATGTTTACTTTACGAGTCGTTTCTCTCCTTTGTTTTACGTATTTTTGTGGAATGGTTGCACGTTTTCAAGAAGCGTGACACACTAAAAAAGCTTCTTTTCCAGTCATAGATATGTAAAATGACATCTATGTTTACTTTACGATTCGTAGCTGTTTTTTTGTTTCACGTATTTTTTTTTGGAATGGTTGCACGTTTTATAAAAGCATGACGCACTTAAAGAAGCTTCTACTTCCAGTCATAGATACGTAAAGATGACATCTATGTTTACTTTACGAGTCGTTACTCTCCTTTGCTTCACGTATTTTTGTGGAATGTTTGCATGTTTTACAAGAAGCATGACGCACTAAAAGAAGCTTCTTCTCCCAGTCATAGATATGTAAAGATGACATCTATGTTTACTTTACGAGTCTGTTCTCTCCTTTGCTTCACGTATTTTTGTGAAATGGTTGCACGTTTTACAAAAGCATGACTCATAAAGAAGCTTTTTCTTCCAGTCATAGATATGTGAAGATGACATCTATGTTTACTTTACGAGTCGTTTCTGTCTTTTATTACAAATATTTTCGTGGAGTGGCTGCACGTTTTACAAGAAGCATGACGCACTAAAGGAAGCTTCTTCTCCCAGTCATAGATATGTAAAGATGACATCTATATTTACTTTACGAGTCGTCTTTGTCCTTTGTTTCTCGTATTTTTGTGGAATGTTTGCATATTTGACAAGAAGCATGACGCACTAAAAAAAGCTTCTTCTTCCAGTCGTAGATATGCAAACATGATATTTATGTTTACATTACGAGTCATTTGTGTCCTTTGTTGCACGTATTTTTGTGGAATGTTTGCACGTTTTACAAAAGCATGACACACTAAAAAGCTTTTCTTCCAGTCATAGATACGTAAGGATGTCATCTACGTTTACTTTACGAGTCGTTTCTGTCCTTTGTTTCACGTATTTTTATGGAATGGTTGCACGTTTTCCAAGAAGCATGACACACTAAAAAAGCTTTTCTTCCAGTCATAGATACGTAAGGATGTCATCTACGTTTACTTTACGAGTCGTTTCTGTCCTTTGTTTCACGTATTTTTATGGAATGGTTGCACGTTTTCAAAAGCATGACGCACTTAAAGAAGCTTCTTCTCCCAGTCATAGATATGTAAAGACGACATCTATGTTTACTTTACGAGTCGTTTATGTCCTTTCTTTCACGTATTTTTGTGGAATGTTTGCACGTTTTACAAGAAGCATGACACACTAAAAAAAGTTTCTTCTCCCAGTCATAGATATGTAAAGATGACATCTATGTTTACTTTACGAGTCTGTTCTCTTCTTTGCTTCACGTATTTTTGTGGAATGTTTGCACGTTTTACAAGAAGCATGACGCACTAAAAGAAGCTTCTTTTCCCAGTCATAGATATGTAAAGATGACATCTATGTTTACTTTACGAGTCGTTTCTGTGCTTTGTGTCACGTGTTTTTGTGGAATGTTTGCATGTTTTACAAGAAGCATGACGCACTAAAAAAGCTTCTTCTTCCAGTCATAGATACGTAAAGATGACATCTATGTTTACTTTACGAGTCGTTTCTGTCCTTTCTTTCACGTATTTTTGTGGAATGTTTGCACGTTTCACAAGAAGCATGACACTAAAAAGCTTCTTCTCCCAGTCATAGATATGTAAAGATGACATCTATGTATACTTTACGATTCGAATCTGTCCTTTGTTTCACGTATTTTTTGTGGAGTGGTTGCACGTTTTACAAGAAGCATGACACACTAAAAAAGCTTTTCTTCCAGTCATAGATACGTAAGGATGTCATCTATGTTTACTTTACGAGTCGTTTCTGTCCTTTCTTTCACGTATTTTTTGTGGAATGTTTGCACGTTTCACAAGAAGCATGACGCACTAAAAGAAGCTTCTTCTCCCAGTCATAGATATGTGAAGATGACATCTATGTTTACTTTACGAGTCGTTTCTCTCCTTTGTTTTACGTATTTTTTGTGGAATGGTTGCACGTTTTCCAAGAAGCATGACACACTAAAAGAAGCTTCTTTTCCAGTCATAGATATGTGAAGATGACATCTATGTTTACTTTACGAGTCGTTTCTCTCCTTTATTTCACGTATTTTTTGTGGAGTGGTTGCACGTTTTACAAGAAGCATGACACACTAAAAGCTTCTTTTCCAGTCATAGATATGTGAAGATGACATCTATGTTTACTTTACGATTCGATCTGTCCTTTGTTTCACGTATTTTTGTGGAGTGGTTGCACGTTTTACAAGAAGCATGACACACTAAAAAAAGCTTTTTCTTCCAGTCATAGATACGTAAGGATGTCATCTATGTTTACTTTACGAGTCGTTTCTGTCCTTTCTTTCACGTATTTTTGTGGAATGTTTGCACGTTTCACAAGAAGCATGACACTAAAGAAGCTTCTTCTCCCAGTCATAGATATGTGAAGATGACATCTATGTTTACTTTACGAGTCGTTTCTCTCCTTTGTTTTACGTATTTTTGTGGAATGGTTGCACGTTTTCAAGAAGCATGACACACTAAAAGCTTCTTTTCCAGTCATAGATATGTGAAGATGACATCTATGTTTACTTTACGAGTCGTTTCTCTCCTTTGTTTTACGTATTTTTGTGGAATGGTTGCACGTTTTCCAAGAAGCGTGACACACTAAAAGAAGCTTCTTTTTCCAGTCATAGATATGTAAAAATGACATCTATGTTTACTTTACGATTCGTAGCTGTTTTTTGTTTCACGTATTTTTTTTGGAATGGTTGCACGTTTTATAAGAAGCATGACGCACTTAAAGAAGCTTCTACTTCCAGTCATAGATACGTAAAGATGACATCTATGTTTACTTTACGAGTCGTTTCTCTCCTTTGCTTCACGTATTTTTGTGGAATGTTTGCATGTTTTACAAGAAGCATGACGCACTAAAAGAAGCTTCTTCTCCCAGTCATAGATATGTAAAGATGACATCTATGTTTACTTTACGAGTCTGTTCTCTCCTTTGCTTCACGTATTTTTGTGAAATGGTTGCACGTTTTACAAGAAGCATGACGCACTTAAAGAAGCTTTTTCTTCCAGTCATAGATATGTGAAGATGACATCTATGTTTACTTTACGAGTCGTTTCTGTCTTTTATTACAAATATTTTCGTGGAGTGGCTGCACGTTTTACAAGAAGCATGACGCACTAAAGGAAGCTTCTTCTCCCAGTCATAGATATGTAAAGATGACATCTATATTTACTTTACGAGTCGTCTTTGTCCTTTGTTTCTCGTATTTTTGTGGAATGTTTGCATATTTGACAAGAAGCATGACGCACTAAAAAAAGCTTCTTCTTCCAGTCGTAGATATGCAAACATGATCTTTATGTTTACATTACGAGTCATTTGTGTCCTTTGTTGCACGTATTTTTGTGGAATGTTTGCACGTTTTACAAGAAGCATGACACACTAAAAAAAGCTTTTTCTTCCAGTCATAGATACGTAAGGATGTCATCTACGTTTACTTTACGAGTCGTTTCTGTCCTTTGTTTCACGTATTTTTATGGAATGGTTGCACGTTTTCCAAGAAGGATGACACACTAAAAAAAGCTTTTTCTTCCAGTCATAGATACGTAAGGATGTCATCTACGTTTACTTTACGAGTCGTTTCTGTCCTTTGTTTCACGTATTTTTATGGAATGGTTGCACGTTTTCCAAGAAGCATGACGCACTTAAAGAAGCTTCTTCTCCCAGTCATAGATATGTAAAGACGACATCTATGTTTACTTTACGAGTCGTTTATGTCCTTTCTTTCACGTATTTTTGTGGAATGTTTGCACGTTTTACAAGAAGCATGACACACTAAAAGAAGTTTCTTCTCCCAGTCATAGATATGTAAAGATGACATCTATGTTTACTTTACGAGTCTGTTCTCTTCTTTGCTTCACGTATTTTTGTGGAATGTTTGCACGTTTTACAAGAAGCATGACGCACTAAAAGAAGCTTCTTTTCCCAGTCATAGATATGTAAAGATGACATCTATGTTTACTTTACGAGTCGTTTCTGTGCTTTGTGTCACGTGTTTTTGTGGAATGTTTGCATGTTTTACAAGAAGCATGACGCACTAAAAAAGCTTCTTCTTCCAGTCATAGATACGTAAAGATGACATCTATGTTTACTTTACGAGTCGTTTCTGTCCTTTCTTTCACGTATTTTTTGTGGAATGTTTGCACGTTTCACAAGAAGCATGACGCACTAAAAGAAGCTTCTTCTCCCAGTCATAGATATGTAAAGATGACATCTATGTATACTTTACGATTCGAATCTGTCCTTTGTTTCACGTATTTTTGTGGAGTGGTTGCACGTTTTACAAGAAGCATGACACACTAAAAAAAGCTTTTTCTTCCAGTCATAGATACGTAAGGATGTCATCTATGTTTACTTTACGAGTCGTTTCTGTCCTTTCTTTCACGTATTTTTGTGGAATGTTTGCACGTTTCACAAGAAGCATGACGCACTAAAAGAAGCTTCTTCTCCCAGTCATAGATATGTGAAGATGACATCTATGTTTACTTTACGAGTCGTTTCTCTCCTTTGTTTTACGTATTTTTGTGGAATGGTTGCACGTTTTCCAAGAAGCATGACACACTAAAAGAAGCTTCTTTTTCCAGTCATAGATATGTGAAGATGACATCTATGTTTACTTTACGAGTCGTTTCTCTCCTTTATTTCACGTATTTTTGTGGAATGTTTGCACGTTTCACAAGAAGCATGACGCACTAAAAGAAGCTTCTTCTCCCAGTCATAGATATGTGAAGATGACATCTATGTTTACTTTACGAGTCGTTTCTCTCCTTTGTTTTACGTATTTTTGTGGAATGGTTGCACGTTTTCCAAGAAGCATGACACACTAAAAGAAGCTTCTTTTTCCAGTCATAGATATGTGAAGATGACATCTATGTTTACTTTACGAGTCGTTTCTCTCCTTTATTTCACGTATTTTTGTGGAGTGGTTGCACGTTTTACAAGAAGCATGACACACTAAAAGAAGCTTCTTTTTCCAGTCATAGATATGTGAAGATGACATCTATGTTTACTTTACGATTCGAATCTGTCCTTTGTTTCACGTATTTTTGTGGAGTGGTTGCACGTTTTACAAGAAGCATGACACACTAAAAAAAGCTTTTTCTTCCAGTCATAGATACGTAAGGATGTCATCTATGTTTACTTTACGAGTCGTTTCTGTCCTTTCTTTCACGTATTTTTGTGGAATGTTTGCACGTTTCACAAGAAGCATGACGCACTAAAAGAAGCTTCTTCTCCCAGTCATAGATATGTGAAGATGACATCTATGTTTACTTTACGAGTCGTTTCTCTCCTTTGTTTTACGTATTTTTTGTGGAATGGTTGCACGTTTTCCAAGAAGCATGACACACTAAAGAAGCTTCTTTCCAGTCATAGATATGTGAAGATGACATCTATGTTTACTTTAAGAGTCGTTTCTCTCCTTTGTTTTACGTATTTTTGTGGAATGGTTGCACGTTTTCCAAGAAGCGTGACACACTAAAAGAAGCTTCTTTTTCCAGTCATAGATATGTAAAAATGACATCTATGTTTACTTTACGATTCGTAGCTGTTTTTTGTTTCACGTATTTTTTTTGGAATGGTTGCACGTTTTATAAGAAGCATGACGCACTTAAAGAAGCTTCTACTTCCAGTCATAGATATGTGAAGATGACATCTATGTTTACTTTACGAGTCGTTTCTCTCCTTTATTTCACGTATTTTTGTGGAGTGGTTGCTCGTTTTACAAGAAGCATGACACACTAAAAGAAGCTTCTTTTTCCAGTCATAGATATGTGAAGATGACATCTATGTTTACTTTACGATTCGAATCTGTCCTTTGTTTCACGTATTTTTGTGGAGTGGTTGCACGTTTTACAAGAAGCATGACACACTAAAAAAAGCTTTTTCTTCCAGTCATAGATACGTAAGGATGTCATCTATGTTTACTTTACGAGTCGTTTCTCTCCTTTGCTTCACGTATTTTTGTGGAATGTTTGCATGTTTTACAAGAAGCATGACGCACTAAAAGAAGCTTCTTCTCCCAGTCATAGATATGTAAAGATGACATCTATGTTTACTTTACGAGTCTGTTCTCTCCTTTGCTTCAGGTATTTTTGTGAAATGGTTGCACGTTTTACAAGAAGCATGACGCACTTAAAGAAGCTTTTTCTTCCAGTCATAGATATGTGAAGATGACATCTATGTTTACTTTACGAGTCGTTTCTGTCTTTTATTACAAATATTTTCGTGGAGTGGCTGCACGTTTTACAAGAAGCATGACGCACTAAAGGAAGCTTCTTCTCCCAGTCATAGATATGTAAAGATGACATCTATATTTACTTTACGAGTCGTCTTTGTCCTTTGTTTCTCGTATTTTTGTGGAATGTTTGCATATTTGACAAGAAGCATGACGCACTAAAAAAAGCTTCTTCTTCCAGTCGTAGATATGCAAACATGATCTTTATGTTTACATTACGAGTCATTTGTGTCCTTTGTTGCACGTATTTTTGTGGAATGTTTGCACGTTTTACAAGAAGCATGACACACTAAAAAAAGCTTTTTCTTCCAGTCATAGATACGTAAGGATGTCATCTACGTTTACTTTACGAGTCGTTTCTGTCCTTTGTTTCACGTATTTTTATGGAATGGTTGCACGTTTTCCAAGAAGCATGACACACTAAAAAAAGCTTTTTCTTCCAGTCATAGATACGTAAGGATGTCATCTACGTTTACTTTACGAGTCGTTTCTGTCCTTTGTTTCACGTATTTTTATGGAATGGTTGCACGTTTTCCAAGAAGCATGACGCACTTAAAGAAGCTTCTTCTCCCAGTCATAGATATGTAAAGACGACATCTATGTTTACTTTACGAGTCGTTTATGTCCTTTCTTTCACGTACTTTTGTGGAATGTTTGCACGTTTTACAAGAAGCATGACACACTAAAAGAAGTTTCTTTTCCCAGTCATAGATATGTAAAGATGACATCTATGTTTACTTTACGAGTCTGTTCTCTTCTTTGCTTCACGTATTTTTGTGGAATGTTTGCACGTTTTACAAGAAGCATGACGCACTAAAAGAAGCTTCTTTTCCCAGTCATAGATATGTAAAGATGACATCTATGTTTACTTTACGAGTCGTTTCTGTGCTTTGTGTCACGTGTTTTTGTGGAATGTTTGCATGTTTTACAAGAAGCATGACGCACTAAAAAAGCTTCTTCTTCCAGTCATAGATACGTAAAGATGACATCTATGTTTACTTTACGAGTCGTTTCTGTCCTTTCTTTCACGTATTTTTGTGGAATGTTTGCACGTTTCACAAGATGCATGACGCACTAAAAGAAGCTTCTTCTCCCAGTCATAGATATGTAAAGATGACATCTATGTATACTTTACGATTCGAATCTGTCCTTTGTTTCACCTATTTTTGTGGAGTGGTTGCACGTTTTACAAGAAGCATGACACACTAAAAAAAGCTTTTTCTTCCAGTCATAGATACGTAAGGATGTCATCTATGTTTACTTTACGAGTCGTTTCTGTCCTTTCTTTCACGTATTTTTGTGGAATGTTTGCACGTTTCACAAGAAGCATGACGCACTAAAAGAAGCTTCTTCTCCCAGTCATAGATATGTGAAGATGACATCTATGTTTACTTTACGAGTCGTTTCTCTCCTTTGTTTTACGTATTTTTGTGGAATGGTTGCACGTTTTCCAAGAAGCATGACACACTAAAAGAAGCTTCTTTTTCCAGTCATAGATATGTGAAGATGACATCTATGTTTACTTTACGAGTCGTTTCTCTCCTTTATTTCACGTATTTTTGTGGAGTGGTTGCACGTTTTACAAGAAGCATGACACACTAAAAGAAGCTTCTTTTTCCAGTCATAGATATGTGAAGATGACATCTATGTTTACTTTACGATTCGAATCTGTCCTTTGTTTCACGTATTTTTGTGGAGTGGTTGCACGTTTTACAAGAAGCATGACACACTAAAAGAAGCTTCTTTTTCCAGTCATAGATATGTGAAGATGACATCTATGTTTACTTTACGAGTCGTTTCTCTCCTTTGTTTTACGTATTTTTTGTGGAATGGTTGCACGTTTTCAAGAAGCAAGACACACTAAAAGAAGCTTCTTTTTCCAGTCATAGATATGTGAAGATGACATCTATGTTTACTTTACGAGTCGTTTCTCTCCTTTGTTTTACGTATTTTTGTGGAATGGTTGCACGTTTTCCAAGAAGCAAGACACACTAAAAGAAGCTTCTTTTTCCAGTCATAGATATGTGAAGATGACATCTATGTTTACTTTACGAGTCGTTTCTCTCCTTTGTTTTACGTATTTTTGTGGAATGGTTGCACGTTTTCCAAGAAGCATGACACACTAAAAGAAGCTTCTTTTTCCAGTCATAGATATGTAAAAATGACATCTATGTTTACTTTACGATTCGTAGCTGTTTTTTGTTTCACGTATTTTTTTTGGAATGGTTGCACGTTTTATAAGAAGCATGACGCACTAAAAGAAGCTTCTTCTCCCAGTCATTTAAAAGAAAGGCGATATATTATCTTTAAAGGCGGAGATAACGTGTGTAATTTATAACGCACATTTCTGACTAGGAGAGAATTAGGTAGTCTTTAATTTTAGTGTTGCTTAGTAATTAGAATTGAGTCATGCTTGTGTTTTCTGGCCAGATTGTTTGTTTTCGTGTTGATTTTTAGTGTTCATAAGACAGGCTGATGATATATTTATAAGGAGTGGACTGTAATACTGCGGTTGTTTAGAGGTTAGGGTACTGTAGTGATGATTAGAGGTCATTATTATTATTATGTTGGTAGTTTTCATCTAGTTAGTAATCATACTTTGTTTTAGTAGTTTAGGTGTATATCATGAAGCTTTTGTTTATAGAAGTCAATGTGTCAGACAATGACCATTTGTCTTGCTTTTGTTGATAGAAGTCAGACTGTCAGATGATGGTAATTTGTCTTGTTTTTGTTTATAGAAGTCAATCTGTCAGACAATGACCATTTGTCTTGCTTTTGTTGATAGAAGTCAGACTGTCAGATGATGGTAAATTGTCTTGTTTTTGTTTATAGAAGTCAATCTGTCAGACAATGACCATTTGTCTTGCTTTTGTTGATAGAAGTCAGACTGTCAGATGATGGTAATTTGTCTTGTTTTTGTTTTTAGAAGTCAATCTGTCAGACAATGACCATTTGTCTTGCTTTTGTTGATAGAAGTCAGACTGTCAGATGATGGTAATTTGTCTTGTTTTTGTTTATAGAAGTCAATCTGTCAGACAATGACCATTTGTCTTGCTATTTTTGATAGAAGTCAGACTGTCAGATGATGGTAATTTGTCTTGTTTTTGTTTCTAGAAGTCAATCTGTCAGACAATGACCATTTGTCTTGCTTTTGTTTATAGAAGTCAGACTGTCAGATGATGGTAATTTGTCTTGTTTTTGTTTATAGAAGTCAATCTGTCAGACAATGACCATTTGTCTTGCTATTTTTGATAGAAGTCAGACTGTCAGATGATGGCAATTTGTCTTGTTTTTGTTTATAGAAGTCAATCTGTCAGACAATGACCATTTGTCTTGCTTTTGTTTATAGAAGTCAGACTGTCAGGTGATCGTAATTTGTCTTGTTTTTGTCTAGCAGTTAGAAGATGGTTTTTAATCATACTTTTACTTCATATTCAGTATTTAAACTGTAGTCGTGCTTTTATTTATTAGTCGGGCGATTGTCAGTAGTCATGCTTTTTTCAGTATTAAGGTGATGACCAGTAGTCATGTTTTTGTCATTCGGTGAGTAATAGTAATGTATTTATTTAATAATATGTTAATGGCTAGCCTTTACTTAGAGGTCGGGCGATGGTCACATTCATCCATGTTCAATAGTCATAATCACCATTAATGTTTGGTCAAAGCAGACTACCTACACAAATCAGAGCTGCAAAGTAACTTAATAATTAATACAGTTAATTCGGTAAAACGTACTGATTAAATGTATACATGTATGCATTTATTCATCAGTTGAGTATTGTCGCTGTTATGATAATCCAATAATATCTCTCAAATTTCATCCACTGTAGGAGATATTGTTTATTCTTAAATCCATATACTGGAATAACAATGCAAAATAATCATACTAATAAATAACATAAAATACAATAAAAGAACAGAAATAAATGTGCTATATCTGTTACTGACATACATCAATATAAGTTAACGGTGACTGGCGATTAAGCGGACCATGCAAGTAAGTTATGGTTGTGTATAGTTGTAAGGAATGTGTTAGCCTTTCAGAAATGTAATAGTTTATTAACATTTTGTCACTTTCGAATATCTCTGCTTATGTTTAATTTAGCTGGGTTTTTTATGTTTACCTTCTCATTGTTCTTATCTACACGTGTTAGGAAAACATGACATTTAAAAACAAGAGTTCATTGGACTGCATGGGTTTTTCTACGAAAATTTGTAACTAAGTCAACTTGTTGGGTAAACCGTACAAACAACAATGATGTGTGTACTCCACTAAACATGGTAAATATTTACCCGAATGAATTTTATCCAATAATTTTCATAATAACTAGCCAAAAAAAAAAATCCAACATCCAATGAAATGTATGCAAGTTATTTTATATCAACAAGAAAATACAGGATATTTGTATATCAGAGAAGAGGATAGGAGTAGTAATATGTTTAATGTTTACATATTTAATAAAGTATGAGCCAATCAGAGCGGGGGTAGTGAGTGGGTGCAACATAACGTGACTTTAACGGAGGTTTGTCAAAAGAAAATATATCGACATATTTATGATGTCTGAGATTTGACATTAAATGTTTTCAGTGCTTAGCACATAATGTAAGATAATACGAGAGAAACAGTAGAAACACATTTCTTCTCCTGTAAGCGTATTTCCGAAAGGGAAATCGTTTGTGTAATAACGCCATTCTTTCTAGGGGCCTTGAATATCACATTTATTTTTCTGTTGACGTAAGATAATATTCTATAGTCTACACGTTACAAACGCGTTGGGCAAACATTGTGGGCGGTGATGCTTATATTTATATACAAGTGATATGGTAAGTTTGTTTTACCCCTCCCTAAGAACATACTGTTGTGTTGAACGCCATGATTATTGTTAAAGATGTTTTCGCGAGAATTAAAAGATGAATGAAGCGTGAATGTAATAGAATTCTCGAGAATCGACAAATATCTTGAATAAATATACTCGTATTGTAATGTATCATAAAAGCTCCCATTCTTTCATTCACAATGTTCTTGGTGCTTAAAATTTTGGAATTTCGGAAATAATATTTTAATTGTTAGTTTTGCCAAATGTATCAATACAGTAAGAGTTTTTAACATTACCTGTAATTCCTTTAGGGAATATTATATGTACACGTACCTTAATTTCCTCGGCTAGAAAACAAAACTGCTTAGTAATTCCGTCTTCTATATTTCACATTATTAGTTTTCAAATATTGTAATTACAAGGGGTATTTCCGTCTCAGAAAATGTAAATCCCCAGTCTAACACATCTTTACGATCCAAGTGTACAAGTATTTTGCATCTGATAGGGCTGTTACACACCCTTTCTAAAACAACCAGTTTTCAATGGAGTTGCACTACGTACTAAATGCTAAAAAAATTCAAAATGTATTTCTAATACATCCTGCTAAAATGCGGCTTTATACCAGTTGTGAATATTACGTATCTTGATGGCATGTATAATCAAAATCCATTTGAAAATAACGTACTCAAACCTTTGTATAAACATTAAATAAAGTATTAATTAATAACGCACCATTCATATTTTAACAACACTAAACTACTCCTATTTTAAATAAAACTCTTTATTGTAGTTAGAATTACATGTGTGCTTACATACTATGTAAGATAAATGTATTTTACTTGTTTCTTACAGTTAAGGGGGTCTGGCATGGCCAAGCGCGTAAGGCGTGCGACTCGTAATCCGAGGGTCGCGAGTTCGCGCCCGCGTCGCGCTAAACGTGCTCGCCCTCCCAGCCGTGGGGGTGTATAATATTACGGTCAATCCCACTATTCGTTGGTAAAAGAGTAGCCCAAGAGTTGGCGGTGGGTGGTGATGACTAGCTGCCTTCCCTCTAGTCTTACACTGCTAAATTAGGAACGGCTAGCACAGATAGCCCTTGAGGAGCTTTGTGCGAAATTCCAAAACAAACAATACAGTTAAGAAAGTTTTGTGTAAGTGTTAAATTGTTTAAGTACTGGCCCTGAAACCTTATCACTTTTAATATAAGGTAAAATTATAGTCGTCCTAATAAAAGATTTATTTACATTACAGCTAATTATGTATGTATTTTGATAGGATACATTTCCAAGGTCTTTAAAACGTATATTATTGCATATTATGATACGTGAGAGAGACTTTTTAATAGAAGGACCGGCACAAGTTGGTTCACTTTATTTATAAAGTTTAATTATAAGCTATATAATTGTTTTACGATGGAACAGAACTGTTAAGTAAGGTCGTACGGTACTAAAAGCAAAGTTCAGAACGTCTAGCCAGAAACCATAGTAAATTAACATTTATTAATTAAGTATACTTGTAGAAAAACGACTACTAAAACACGGATATTTACCTTAAGAAAAAAAAATACATGTATCAGTAAGTGATTTTTTGAGTTTAAACATAATTTCAAATAATAGCTGAATATAAATTTTTATAAGTATGATAAATTTCAAACCATTGAGTAGCATAGAACGTATTACATATTCATATAGGTGTGTTATGTACTTTCTATGCCTTATTAAAGAACAAATGTTTATTATTTGTTCTTCTACTACCGGAGTACGATCAATACCATGTTACAGAGATTTAGTACGTAATGTTAGAACGATTTTGGAATACCAACTCATTGTTATAGACCATATACACATGTCCTGTCATGCTCTATCTAACGACTGACCATCCTGACAATAGCTCTGTTGCAAAAGGCTCCGTCATTAGGTTGTCATGTATAAAAAACACTGCAACTTTCTGTTGATTTCCATAAAGCATCTAGCGTATGAGAAGGATGGTTTCAAGTATCCGTTTCAAGAGTCCGTTTCAAGATATATTTGGTGACTTGACCGATTTGTTTTCATATGGAGTAACATGGATACCTGTTTTGTTCTCCAGTTGCTTAAGTATACAATGGTTGAAGGAATATGTCGTGGAAGTAACTTGTATAAACATGACTTGTGTTGCGTTTCCAGAGTGAGATCCTTCTTGACTGTGTTGAACGTTGTTGGCTAGGGTACCTAGATGGATTTTACCACTTACCTTGGTGTTTGTAGATAACCAATTATAAGACGCCGCTCTTTGGTTACCATCACTGGAATATGATTTTTTTTGTAGGTCTATTTCTGGATGTTTCTGGTGTCCCAAGCTCATCCATATTCCTTTGCTTTTATTGACATTAAATACGAGATAATCCCTTCTTGGAAACTCTAAATCACAGGTATGAACAAATATTTATTGATTCGGTGTATGAATATATTGCTTCACGAATATGTGGAACAGCATTCACAAAAGTGAGAAAATTTCGGTAGTATCAAATTACCTACGGATGCTAAACATTATCAAACTGTAGTTCCGGTACACATCATCCCACTACGAATTGATATTACTAGTGGTTATCACATAACTTGCTGATTTACCTATTTAAACTCGTTTTAATACAAGTACTCAACCCTTTATTAATGTAAATTATCGTTTTGCTTTAAGCGTTTTTGTCAAACTCAGTCATTGTAAATTTTGGTGCAAATATACAACTGTTTTAATCACCCCAACGTGTTTTTCATCTGAATACGTGGTAGTCGAAGAAGAGTATAACGACATGGTAATATTGATTTTTAGATGGTCAGGCATGGCCAGGTGGATCGCGGGTTCGAATCTCCGTCGCACCAAACATGCTGGCCCTTTTAGCCGTGGGGACGTTATAATGTTACGGTCAATCCCACTATTCGTTGATAAAAGAGTAGCCAAGAGTTGGCGGTGGGTGGTGATGACTAGTTGCCTTCCCTCTAGTCTTACACTGCTAAATTAGGGACGGCTAGCGCAGATAGCCCTTGTGTAGCTTTGCGCGAAATTCAAAACAAACAATAACTGTAATACTAATAATATGCTTGTATTAATTTCTTTTTTTATGTAGTTCATATGTTATTAGGGATTCTGTAGCCAAAGCAACAAAGCAATGTATGTACAATCACTTTTATACATAAACAGCTTAAAGATCTGTTGGGTCCAGTGTCTAGATTTAATACATGAAAATAGGTGAGGGCTGGATATGACATACTGTTCTTTTAAAGTTCAGTTTATGTCTCCTTGAACTACAAGAAAAATTAGGAAAAAATGACAGATGAATAGTTAATATAAGATGTTTCTTTTTTTTTTATTCCAGGTGAGGGTGAGATAATGATATGATCTGAATCTTCGTTATAAACTATGAAATTATAAACTATAAAACTGTAAAGTATGAAACTATAAACTATAAAACTATAAACTATGAAACTATAAACTATGAAACTATAAACTATGAAACTATAAACATCAATAAATTCGATGGAATTTGTTGCTGTTGGCTGCATAAATTTGGTAGTGACTGTTTTACAGTATATGTTTCTATTAGAGATTGGATAAGTAGCATATTAGATTAGATACTGGATATCTAGTTCTAGATATCAGAATGGATAGTAGATGTGTACATATATAACGAAAATTCACCACAGGTGTGACCTACAACAACTTCATATACTATATATGGTGCTAAACTAACTTTTCTTGTCTTTTTATTTTTCAAATTTCAATAAGAATACACGTAGGAATGAACCGTTTCACATGAGTGAATAAACAGAATTAAATGCTCTTTAAGAATACATGACATTTGGCTTACCAAAGATGTACTTCCGTAACCGTGTATAATCTTTTACAGTAGTTTTATTGTTCTATTATGACAAGATAGATCTGGCTTACCCAAGCTGTTCTTCCGTAACCGTGTATTACCTGGTACAGCACTTTTATTGTTCTATTATGACAGGATAGACCTGGATTAACCATAAACTGTATTTCAGTAATCGTCAAAGATAAACTGTGAAATACTGAGAGTTAAATTACAAGTTAATGGTGGGGAAATTTGGTTGAATGTATGAACTTTTCACCTGTAACGGTAAGGCTCATTCGATAGAAGAGAAGTCTGTCAGAAGTTTTAATTAAATACCATTTAATATTTACATTGTTAATTGCTTTTCCAATGACTTGGTACATGTTTAAGAAAAATAACAAAATATTTTATTTACAAAATTTAGAAACTCGACATACTGTTTTGTCGTATTCATGTAAATTTGCGAATTAAACTTTTCAGTGGTGTGAATTCTTTATCGGTTTCAATAGTAATGTCACATAGCAGCAAAATCGCTATTTGATCAAAACATTTTGAATAAGGATTTCCTATAAGATACAAATAAATGGTTAAAATCATTGTAATGAAACAATAATATATGTTCCGTTGCCTTGGTTGTAAGCTCGAAGGCTTATAACAGTAAATGTCCAGATCAATATCCTAGGGGCAAAGATAGCCCAATGGAAAAGCTTCGCTCTTAAACAAAATGTTCTCTAGTGTACTGTCTTATAGAGCTAAAATATGGGAGTTGATTCCCCACGGTGGACACAGAAGATAGCTCAATGTGACTTTGTTTTAAACTAAACAAATAAACAAACCTAAACAAAGAACGAACAATAGTTAAATGGTTAATAGTTTCAGTGATGTCGAGAAACCCACTTGTAGAGAATATATATGCAAAAACGGCTCGTTTGGGTTGAGAAAAACCTGACGATGACCGAAGAAGGTCGAAACGTTGTTCGCTCTTCTATGTAAAATATTTTCTCAACCCAAACGAGCCGTTTTTGCATATAGGTTAATGGTTTGGTTAATCAACTTTCACCAGAACGTAATGAACAGTTGTAGAGATATTAATATTTAGTTTTATTCCACCTAATTATAAATGGATTTGGGTCATATAATTATTTCTCCGTACTCCTGATGTTAGCGTTGTAAGTCTGTAGATTTATCGCTGTACTAGCGGTGGGGCTAATACTGAGAAATAATCCAGTTAAACCGAATAATAAGCCGTTGTGGTACATTCTGTGTAATGGACTTCGTAATGATTTTCAATTACGCCTCTTCGAAGGCCCTAGCAGTGTGTATCTGTACAATAAGAGAACAGTGCTTGTAACGAGGGATAAAATAATAATATTTGTTATTCTGTAGAGAAGACAGTTTATACATCTACATCTCTACACGCCTTCTGGTGTGTGCATGCACCAGACAACTAGAAAAGATTACATCTGGCTTCCGATATAACTTGATAAAAAAGTTGAGTGTTCACCAAGGACCAGTTTCATAACTTCTTGTTGGTGTATGTCAACGTTCGAACGCGTCATGATAAGGTGGTTAAGAGGTGCACGTTATTGTTCTGACCTGGCATGATCAGGTGGTTAATAAGTGCATGTTAATGTTCTGACTTGGAATGATCCGGTAGTTAATAAGTGTATGTTAATGTTCTGACCTGGCATGATAAGATGGTTAAGGCGCTTGACTAGCAAACTGAGAGTCACGGATCAAATCACCCTTCCCACCGAACATTCTCGCTCTTTCAGCTGTGGGAAGTTATAACTTCAAACCAGTCACACTGTACGTTAATAAAAGAGTAGATCGAGAGTTGACGGTGGGTGATGTTGAATAGCTGCATTCCCTTTAGTCTATCACTAATAATTAGGAATGGCTAGGTGAGATTGCCGTTGTGTAGTATTGCGCGAAATTCGCAAAATACAACAAAAGTCGATGTTCAAGGTGTAACGGATTTACCGTTATATGTTTATTATCATTACCTACGTTTGTTTCACCATAGTTTTCTTTTTTACAAGTGATGTATATTCTTGACTATGTATTGCGCAAGTCCCGTCTGTTCTTAAAATTTCTAGAAGATTCTTGAGAGTAAGAATCAACAATATTTGTGTTGAGAAATACTAGCGTGTTCGAACTTTGGTGAACGTTCTAGAAATTCGCCTTAACTTATATAAAGCCGACGCTCTGAGAATGATAATTATTATTGGACAGCTATAGTCAGTAGGAAGCCATAACTGTGATTAGCGCCTGTTAATCAGAAAAATACAGATATTTGACCAGGAACGTTCATATATCTCGAATATACAAATTGTTTAATTTCAGTGAATTAACTTCGGACGTTAGTGATTCTAAGAAGATATTAGATATTGTCGCCAGTGAAACTTACGTGGGCTTGAAACATAGCCAGCCGTCAAATATTGTAAGAAATATGAAGCTATGGTTCATGAGAGTTTTAATAACCTTTTAGTTGTAGAAAATATAACTGATATTTGAGTGAAATATATCCATTACTTTTCCATAAAGGATTAGTAGCCTATAGGGATTAACGTGTCGGGCTGCTTGTAATACGGTTCAGGCTTCTAAATGTAAGAAGGGTTGAACATGTTCCTCATTTTTATTGAATAATATCTGGGCTTGTTTTAAAACTGAAATTCCCTTTATTCGATTCAAAGAGCTGGAGAATGCTTTAGTAATGCTGAATGTTGTTGACTACCTTCCTTCTGGCCATTAGTTCAAAATTATGGATGGCTATGTCTGAACCGTAGAGGTCTCTAACGTGGTCGCTTAACTCACGTTCGCATAAGATACCGTTCAGATAAAGTAATGTTGTTTTCTATACTTCCTATAGAAATAACATTAAAAGTTTGAACAATACTATCAAAGTTTTCTGTGCGAAAATAATATTTGAAATGTCTTTCCCATAGAAACCAGTGTTTTGTTGAGATAGTTCTAACTGATGGAGCTCTAATAATAGTAACATAGTTTTAAAAGAGAGCTAGGCGTTAGAGAACTGTTAATGCTACTTGTAATAAAAACGAGCATAGCTAAAAAAGGAAGCTTTTTAGAAATATATATAGCAGCAGTTTTGAAGAGATACAAAGAAAAATATCTTAGTTTCTAAAGAATGCTAAGTAAGTTATTAATCGCCACTGAATATACGTGCGTACAAACGTTTGAGGATTTATTTTCTTACCTTAAGTCCCGTACGATTAAGTACAATACAAAGATATGCAGCTTTACTGGTGTTCAAAAACAACATAACAAAGCATCATTACAAGTCATAACGTTAAAAAAAAACGGCGTACAAAAGTTTTCTCATATTACAAAAGCCCCCGTTGTTACTTTTAGTTAGTGTGGTGGGATACAGATAGCATTTGAGGGAAGCAGATAGTTTTGACTGTAGTGGTTTGAAAGAACGATAAAACTCTCTTAGATGCACGAGTTTCTAGTTAAAGATAAGAGGATTACTGTTCACATACTTACATTGCTTAAAACAAATACAGGAAAATAACCATATTACGCGTTCAGTCTGTACAATCTGTGACAAATAGCAAAACTTCGGTAAAAATTGTCCATTTAAACCAGTTTTAACATTATGTGTATTAACCCATGACATTTCAGTATTATATGTATTAACACATGACATTTCAGTATTACTTATATGTGTTAACCCATGACATTTCAGTATTACTAATATGTATTAACCCATGACATTTCAGTACTACTTATATGTATTACTCCATGACATTTCAGTATTATTTATATGTGTTAACCCATGACGTTTCAGTATTACTTGTATGTGTTAACCCATGACATATTAGTTAACTTGTAGTAAAAAAGAACCAGAAGAAAGAAGAACACGAAATTCAAACTTTTTCTGTGATGTTTACAGAATCTGTGACTCATAATTATATAAATATTATTATGTCAGGAGACATTGTATTAGTATTGTGAAGTGCTGATGACCTATTGCGGAGATTATTGAGATATAATATCAATGAACACTCTGAGCCATCCCTAAATAGGTTTTGTTTGTTTGTTTCGAATTAAACACAAAGCTACACAATGGGCTATCTGTGCTCTGCCCACCACGGGTAATGAACACGGTTGCTAAATAGGCTGCTAAATATATAATACTTGCAGAGAAAAAAAACATATTAACCCATAACCTTTCACCATGATATTGAAAAGTAGACACACATTATTTTATAATCATTCAGTATTACTTACATATTTTCACCATGGATATTGAATACTAAACACGTTATATTATAAACCCGTGGTCTATCAATCACACTACTAACTGCTTTAATCCACACCCGTACCCCGCTGGAACAGGGGTAAGTCTTCGGAGTTATAACGCTAAAACCAGGGGTTGGATTCTCCTTAGTGGACACAACAGATAGCCTGATGTGGCTTTGCGATAAGAAAACATAAACACACACATTCAAACTCTCGCATTTAAAATTCTGTTGCAAGATAGCGAATAATACACAACAAAACTTACATTTTACGTTGTACAAACAATAGTATCCGCCCTCAGTGACAGGAAAAGTTTAAGTTAATCTATCATTTTAAAATATATATTTCGTGGACTTTAAAAAGGTTAATTGTGTTGCACTCTTGGTTTCACTCAGAGTTAAAGCTGTGAACTACTTATGCTGCCCAACGTAAAATTGTTGAGCATTTCAGTCATGCTAAGAGTCGCTCAACAATAACATATGGTAAATAAATATTTTTATTCTTTAAGTTACGTCACCTTTTAAATAAGAATGACAGTGCGATTAACTCATAACATTTTACACTAGAATATCTTGTTTGTGGAATGACACTTTGTTAAGTTTATATTCATGTTTGATTTCCTGTCATCTCAAAAGTGAATGTTGAGCAACTTTCGAAATGCTGCGCTGGAAGCGACCACCGTAAACGGCAGACAGACGGACAGACACCACATTAAATAGTGCTAGTCATAACCACTTTTTAACACTCTACTGTTGAATTTTAAATGCTATAAATGTAGTAGAAAACATTATAAAAAATAAAGAAATTGGTAACAAACCATGTAGGACACTTAATATAAAAGATACAATAATTCCATGTGTTTATTTCTACATATAATTGTGAAGTAAAGGCTATAATTATGAGTCCAAAAAGAACACGAAAAATTCCAAGAATAAGGAAACTTGGGTAAAAATAGTAAAATAATTTACAATTATATCATTCATCCTTTGTATAAATTCATAATTTATCTATACGAAGTTTTTCAGAGCTATAGTAATCCCAGTATACCAAATCTAAAATTACGTAAATTATAGGCTTGTTGTATTGTTATCAATGTTGTCTAAAATATCGAACAGTAACTATATTTTTAAATAAACGCTTCTTCTCAAAAACGATATCGAGTTTGAGAAAGGTTAAATATTAAAGAGACTTGTTTTTTTTTTGTAGAATTTCATACAAAGCTACTCGAGAGTTTTCTGCGCTAATGGTCCCTAGTTTTGAAGAGATAGACTAATAGGAAGAAAGCTATTCTACACCACCCACTGGTAATTTATGGGCTGCTCGTTATCAACGAAAAGTAGGATTAAACATTACATTATAACGCCCCCACGATTGAAAGAGTCAGCATGAGAAATAAAATATTTCGATCTTACGACGCGCTGGTTGCGAGTCGAGCGCCATAACGTCGTGGTAGATCTTCTGAATGGGAATGAGGAAAAACCGCTAATCGTATTTTTGGATTAAAAAAAGTATTTAATACAGTATCCCATCGAATATTTTTAGATAAAATACAAACTACAGAGATAAGTGGAGCCAATTAAAGTGATTAAAACCTTATCTATATTGAAAGATACAAACTATTAAAATGAATAAAACTTTGATGATACGAATACAGAAAAGTGTTTGTTTGTTTTTGAATTTCGCAAAAAGTTACTCGAAGGCTATCTGGGTTAGTCGTCCCTAATTTAGAAGTGTAAGACTAGAGAGAAGGCAACTAGTCATCACCACCCACTCTTAGGCTACTCTTTTACCAACGAATAGTGCGATTGATCGTCACATTATAACGTCCTCACGGCTGGAAGGGAGAGCGAGCACGTTTGGCACCATGGGGATGCGAACCCGCGCCCCTCAGATGACGAGTCACACGCCTTAACACGCTTGGCCATGCCAGGCCCGCAAAAAAGTGTTGAGTTTTACAGTTTATGTAATTGGTACCATTTTTTAAAAATAATATACTAAATATTTTTGTAATTTAAATTTAAATTATAAAACAATATAAAATTATTTAGATACAACATTAACATTTACGTTTGCTATTATAGAATAATTATAATATAAAATTAGAGATGATTTGCAAATAGTAGGAAGTTGACTTTTTAGAAATAAGTTATGTATTATATATAAATAAAACAAAATATATATTTCTGAATTAAAAATTAATTATTTTAGATTATATTTTTTAATAATAGGAATATAAATAATAGCAGTTTTTGATATTGGCAGAACGAAGGAGTTTATTTCATAAAATATTTAGGCTTACTATTGATAAAACGTTAAACTAAAAACAGTGGTTAAGACTGAAAAAAACAAGCAAAATCTATTGTTTATGTACGTTAAAATCTATTGCTAGAAAAACATTTAAAAAGTTTAAAGGACACTGAAAAATATAATCTAATAATATCAAATATAGAGCCAGTATTAACCAGTTCATTCTTATCAATAATTATATTGAATTAAAGAAAAAAAAAAACATTTAAGAGCTTTGATGCTATAACAATAGAAACATTTTATTTTGGTAAAGTTTACGTTAGTGTTTCTATTGCTAAATAATTTAAAGTTGTTTCACGAATTTGGGTAAATTACAGCTCTGTGTCAATAAACACCAAATTTCTACGACAATGTCACAAACAAAAGTTACCACTGTTTCATATTACACGAATTATTGCACTCCGTGTATTTTTGTCTGATAATGTATTTGTGCAATTTATCTAGCAAATAGATACAGGGAAATGCAGTGGGATATAGCTTTAGCCTACAAGTTACATAATTGCATTTATATGAGGTAGAATTTTCATACATTAAAAACCTTATTGAAAAAGACATTAGCATGTCAGTCGTGGTATAGATATAAAATCCAAATGCCTGTCATATGACCGTAAATTCTGATTAATTTTTAGTTTAAAAATTAAATCTAAATAAATGTTTTATGAACATGTTTTTTTTAAAATTAATTGTAGTGATAATGGTATTTTCTTATAGCAAAGCCACATCGGGTTATCTGCTGAGTCTACTGAAGGGAAGCCAACTCCTGATTATAAGGTTGTAAATCCGTGGACTTACCGCTGTACTGACGTGTCATAATAATAAATGTATAAAATATGTTTTTCCTAGTATTTAACAAAATCAACATTTTGTTTTTGTTTATGCTTGGTCATCTCTGGTAAGTGGTCCTCCATTAAAATCTTGATATATGTATATTTTTATGTAATGTTTTAAATTGCTTCTTGTTAAAGGCCTATATAATATTGAAGCATGCGCAAAAACTTTTTTTCGAAAAAATATTATTATAGAGTTAGTTTCTGATCCTGCAATTTACTAATTGTGATGGCAAAAATAAAATAATTTGAAAGTAAAGACAGAATGCTATAAGTAAAAAGTATGACTGTTCATAGAAAATATTTGACTAAATGTTTTAAAATCTAATAAATAAATTTAAGAACATCAACAGTAATGTACTGTGGCATCCTTGAGCTGAAAAGTTATTTAAGTTGTATTTAACAGAGATACTGTCATTTACATGTAATATGCTATTATCTCTGATTTAATTTAAAATATATTTGCATTTTTCCAAATATTCAAAATATGGTGCTGTAAATGTCATAATAAATTTGAATTAAAAAGTAAAAAAGAAAACTTATCATAAAATTCTGGCTTAACTTGGATTGAACGGGATGCTTCTGCATTATAGTTGAACGCCATAAACCTATAACATCCAATTTTCCTTAAGCGAATGTTTACCAAATATTTTTATAATCTTAATCTAAACATCATGAGTTAATAATGAAAAAAGTTATAAAAATCTTCATTCGTCTAAAATTTGAATTCAAGACTTCTGCTTGAGGCTACCCACTAAACCAATTTGAACGTTACCAACAAAACGTGTTAGGAACAGAGAATGGAGTGTTAACAACGAAGGTGTAACATAAAAATATTTGTTATTCAGCACCTTTAGTTATAAACAATGAAAATATTGTAACTAAATTCAAATTTAAGGTACTATTAAAATGATATTTTTGTTTTAACTAAAAATATAAACGACTTATTTAATATAATAAATGAATTTATGTTACTTGAAAGTTCAATGAGATTAAATAAAGTGCTGAATTAGTTTTATTAACACGGTGATTGAAAATTTGTTACATTATTTCAAGTTAATTTCTGTTGAATTTTATTTTGTATCATTATGAAAAATTAAATGATTATTTTTGCTGAGATTTCTGCTTTTGGTCTTTCGTTTTCAAAACTAAAACAATTACTAGTTGGATAACTTCAGAAAATTCTTTGTAATTCATCATTTTCTTCCTTAAGAAATGTTACATACGAACAGATGTGCAGCATTAGTAGGTGTTTCTTAGTTTTGCACTTGCACTTTTATGCGTATTTTATTACTAGGGTACTTTTTATTTTTTGCTATTTAGGTAGTTTGGTTTTATACAAATCTAGCTTTTGAAATAGACTGCAGTCCTGTGAATCATATAAATTATTACCTTTAATACAGATTCATTTACAGAGATTTCCGATATCTATAGTAATTATTCATAATTAGCCCTTTTTATCTGTGAGTAAATAATTTCACAGGTTTTCAAAACATAGTAAACCAACATTTTACTTCATTGAAATGTTTAAGAGAAGTTAAGCGTTTTTTTTAAACATAGCTTCTGATAATTGAAAACGCATAACAACAATTAAAGATTTATAATTTAAATAACTTAATAAGGTTTAAAGAAAAGATTTTTATTGTGACGAGTGAACGTTAAGTGAGTTATAACATTACTTGAACAGGTAACTTAGCTGTAACAATAGAAACGGCAGTTAAGCTGTAACAAGGAAATGGTAGCTAAGCTACAATGAGATATCCGTAACTAATATAAAGGACGGAAATAACCAGGATGTGCCCAGTTATCATATACCTTGATATGAGTTTTCGCAGCATCACTATGGGTGAGAAAGTGTTTAGTATTATGGTGTCGTTCTCAAAATGTCATTAAACAAATACGAAGTACTAATAATTTTTAAACATCTCATGTATCGAACTCTTGAAAAAATACTTGATTATTTACTGATAAATCACTCTTCTTAATATTGGAATAAATGGGTTATAAAGAATTATTTTTTACATATCATAACCGACGCAATGTTTTGATCATTAAAAGTAGTGATGTGTAAGAACAGTTCAGATAATGATAAAAAATAAAATATTTCTTTTAATAGTTTAGTCACGTCTCTCATGCGAAATGAAATCTATTGTCAATTTTGAAATATTTCTCATTAATTAATCTGTGAGACCTCTTTTTTATATATTACATAATCGTCGTGAAATCTACTAACTTCCCTGCATTATTTCAAATATGGATTAGAATTGAATGTTTGGTTTCCTGTTAATTACACCAGAAGACATTTTTTTTCAACTCAAATAGAAAGCAGGAAAGAATAATAACAATGAAATGAAATATATGTTCATTCATGTTAGTTTCTATGGACTCCAATCCATAAGGGATAAGAGTGAATCCAATGTCTATATTAAATATATATATAAATTAGGAAATATCTATAAATTTTAACAGAAGTTGAATATTTGCATATTAGTTCTGAATGCCTGGAATGTCTTTGGTGCTCAACACCACAATTTAAAATATTATTTCATAAGTTACGTTTGATAAGGAATGAAACAAGATAACATGAAAAATATCAGCAGAGTCTGAAGTATACCGCTTAGTAGGTAAATAATGTTACTGGTATTAAACTAAGTATACAATAAACCTAAGTATACAAGAGTTAAATATAAATGTTGTTTGGATAAGTATGAATGTAACATGTATTTATTGTATCAAGCTTTGGTAAGCTGTGGTTTTGATATTTTAGAGTAATACAGTAATGTTAGTGTCATCTGCCGCAAACTGAATTGTTAGACTTATTTTATAGTGCTGCCATCTAGGAACAGTCAAAATTGTGAATGAAATATTACTTGTAAATAAAATGACGATTTATATCACAACAATGTATTCTTATTAGCTCATTATTTCGCTTTTACAAGCGATGTTGATATCCTACAAGTTCACTAATCCAGAATGCAATACTTAGTTATATATTTTTATATAAGTATAAAAATGTGAAAGTAATAAAATAATGAAATTATACTTTTAGCGAAAAATCAGTTAACAATGAATAAATTACTACTGTAGATTTTAAAGGCGATTTTTAGCCCTAAAAAGTCTAATTTCTTCACATATATAATTATTTTAGTTATATATATCTTAATTCATATAAAAGAAATAAAAGACTCAGACTTTGAAAACATAAATTCAAAATTATTTCATATAATGTGGTTCTAAAATTATTATTGTGTGTAGTATGTTACATGATAATAATAATTTTAAAACCAAATTTTATGAAAAACTTTTGGATTTATGTGTTTTCAAAGTCTAAGTATTTTATGCCTTTTATATGAATTAAGATGTATAACTAAAATAGTTTCATCTATTTCTATGCTTTGATATTATAGTTTCAACAAAACAAGTCCAGGTGTTGTAATGGTGTTAAAGATAATTTACTTTTAACGTATTTTTCCGGTTGATGTTTATTATGGACTTCAAGATATAGAAGAATACTCTAAGAAAATTGATACCTTAAATTCTGCCAAGATTAAAGAAACAATTCGCTAATGAATATGTTACTTTGTGAACCTGATGATGACCGAAGAAGGTCGAAACGTTGTTCGCTCCTCTACGTAAAAAAATTTCTCAACCAAAATGAGCCATTTTTACATATATATTTTGAATATGTTACTCTTCACACCTGAGTCAATTACAACTTTATTGTAATTATATCGAAATGAGCTAATAGATGGCGATATCTCATGCGTCATCCCTTTCACTAGAGAATACATATTGCCTAAAGCTTGAGCGTTTGTGTTTTCTTATTGTAAAGCTATATCGGGCTATCTACTGAGCCCACCGAGGGATATCGAACCGCTGATTTTAGCGATGTAAACCCGTAGACACAACGCTGTACTAGCGGGGGCTGCCCTAACGCTTGAGATTGATTTACATTTAAATATGTTTTAACCTTAATGATTCGATGTTTTATAATATATATGTATACAGAAAGAGAGAATAAAGTAAATTGTATGACAAGTTTAAACTAGTCCATTATTGTGTATAGTTTAATCTAGTTTGTAAATTTTTTAAAACGTATATTTAACTCAGGTTTTTTAAGTTTAGTTCGAAAGTTCTTTTTGAATGTTTTTATTATAGGCTATCTGAATAAAACTTTAAGGAGTGAATTTCGAAGTGACGAAACCAGAATAAAATAAAAAATAAAAGAAAGAACAGAATAATTTAAGGATTTTCATGTTTTATTATGTGTGTAAAATTTAAGTTTCTAATAGTTTTCATATTCCTTAACTATTTGGCTCACGTAGAATTTTGAGAGATAATTAGGATAAGAAATAAATCAATTATTATAAGTTCAAAATTAATGTTTACGAAATATTTTATTTATGTACTTTAACTCCTGTTTTGAGAACTTTAACGAATTAAGTTAATACAATCAAAAGTAAGTCATGTTAACATACACACACACAAAAAGTCTGAAATAATAAATCATCATATTATTCTTTATAATTACGTCTTTCTCAGCTAGTTATAGTTATGGTTATAGTTATGTTTTTTCAAGGATGCTACTATTTATGAGTGGTCAGTAACAGCTATCTAAATTGTTCAATATTTCAATGGTTTTATGTTTAACAAGCAACGATAATTAAATGTGAAATGCGTACATACATACGTCTGTGGATGGCTGCATGAAAAGGTATATATTTCCTTCCTAGGATCAAAAAGAAATTTTACAAGAAGAAAAAAAAAAACATGCGACAAAACTAATGCCAGGAATCTGTGTGTATTAATGTTCAAAAACTCCACAAATTGCACCATTAACACCAACTCACATGTTTTTGTGACAATATCATTCCATGCCTTTCTAAGTTATACAAATGGAATTAATTTCTGAAATTTCTAAAGATTGTTTACAGATATGGCTATGCTTTCATAAAAGGTAATTCAGTTTGTACTTTTGTATATCAAAGATCATTAGATTATTTTTGGGAAAGGTTGCGATTCTATGCTAAACATTAAACAATTTATTATAAAGTAAAGGACATCACATTAAGAGCTACATCTCAAATAACATAGAACAACTTTTATCACATTCGTTTTTAAATTTTCACGTATTGCAGCTGTGACGCTCCCACACATCAAAACGAGGATGAAAATAATTACAGTCATTAATGTTTTCATTACTTTCGATATGGTCAACTACTGAAGATACTCAGTAGGAGTACGTAAGGCCGAAACACAAACATTCACAGCTTCAAACCTATAAAATCTACTAAGAAAGCAAACCTTCAGGCTTTTTCTAATTTCTATAGGTAAGCAAGTACACAGAGCTAGAATCCAACTATGCTTTGTAAGTCACGTGGTATATGTAAACATAATCAAATTGTTGGAAGCTAAAAAGGTGTTGATGTATTAGGTTCTACTGAAGTAAAAACAGCTGATGGTATAGAAAGCGTGACTTCGCCTTCACACAACTTGAATCAAGTTCAAGTTATCCTTGGGTCTTGTATCTTTAGGATGAGATCATTGAAGAGAGCTCCGGAATAACAGGCATTTCAAAATCAAAGCAACTAAAATCGTTTCACCTCGGGACTGCACAGTGCCATTAAACTAACTTGATCTTTTTGTGTTTTTTGTTGAATATATTGCGAAAGTTTGGTTGAAGGGCAATCTAAGGTAATTAGTAATTTCCCGTGTATCTTTGATATTATGATTAGAGGAAATAAAGTAAATATATATTTTACTTTTATTTTTGTTGTTTACTCGTTAAAGATTATAGTTTGTTTATAGTTTCACGTTACCTTGTACTTTGAGAAATGAATGAAATTATAGAAATAAATACAGGATAATATTGTCATTAACCAAATAAATAAAACAGATTCGATAATAAGAAAATTTCAGAATTTTCGTCTTGCAGATTTTAAAACTCCCAATTAATCTGAATCCAAATTACTTTGTAAAACCAAATTTGAGTTGTACCAGCTACTTTTCCTTCCTAGAATAAATTATGAACTATATTATTAATTTGCTTTGACAAAGACGGCGTTCTTTTTTAAGTCGGTTGAATCTCTCTATACATATTGAATTATTTAGGTTAAGACAAAGAAGAAACAAAAACAACGCAACTTACACAAATATTTGTAATTGTAATGAACAAGATAACAAAATTTCTCATATATTATTAATAAAAAAAACAACACAGTGAACTATTTGTATATAATCCACAGAGAAAGCCATTTTCATCGAAATCCCAATAAATATTAAAGTCAATTACTAAACGCAACAAATTAGTAAGACATTTAACCTGTAGATAGCAGTGTTTCACCAGAAGATAAAACTTTTAGTAAAGCCGGTTGTAATATACCCAACAAGTATCTATCACATGTACGTCGTTATTAGTGATAAAGCCCAAATAATTATATGCTTGAAGTCAATACCTCACATACGTTACCACCCTGGAGATTGTTTTCTGATTCTTAATAAAGCATGTGCTTTTCCCTAATGACAAGCAGTAAATGTAATGAGAAGTTTCTTCACTATACCTAACTTTGTTTCAATGTAATTTACCTGTAATGATAGTTATTGTTGGAATTTCGTGTAAAGCTACTCAAGATCCATTTGTTTTTGTATACTGCGGGGAATCAAACCCTGATCTAGCATTGTAAGTTCGAGAATATAAGGAGACCAACCAATAAACCTATAACGATAGCACGATGCTTTAAGGAAACAATAGAACACATCATTGTAATGACGGAAGGGGGAAACAATGCGCTTAATTTTCCAAAAATTAAATTATAATTGTCACTTTAAGTACCAAATGTCGATTTAAGACTTTACATGTTTAATATATCTCAGTACATCTTTCCTTGTTTGTTTTAACCCGAAGCACACAGAAGTTTTATATGGGAGATATATAAATGCTTTGAAAAAGTAATGGACTGACAAAGCTAAACGGGAATACTAAATACACAGTTTTATACGCCAAGGTGAGCTATTCACAAGTGGAAATAGGGTGAAAAATATGTTTCTAATCGTTAGAGATAAAAACAGTGCTCATATCTTTTTATAATTAATAAATTGGTATATTATGTATTTTACATAAAAAATATTGTTAAACATAAGTTTCACTAAACTGTTTGTTTCTCGCTGTTAAATGTCAATATTTTCCTTTGCGAATGGCCGTTGATCTATGTTTAAAAAATACAAATCGTAAACAGCTTGCAAGGATTAGAAACTAATTGGTTTGGATTAGTGCTAGGATCTGGTAAGCTTACAGATTATCGAGATTCAGGCCCAGGTTTATACTTAAAATGACAATTTTTTGCCATTCGCACGGTCTGAAACTAACGTCTTTGTAAAGCATTTGGTAATGTAGTAAAACACACACCATTTGGGGCCGCTCACAGTTTTATGCACTTGGTGTTTGTTTTTTTAGAGAGTGGGTGAAAAGAGCCCGAAAATATTTTTACTTAGAACTCCCAGAGGTGTAGCACAGTCCCTGTATTTTATATGCCCTTAACCACTGCCGAACGTGTAATAAGTTTGTTTGTTGTTGTTGTTTTGAATTAAGCACAAAGCTACACAATGGTCTATGTGTGCTCTGCCCACCACGGGTATCGAAACCCGATTTTTAGCGTTGGAAGTACGGAGACATACCGCTGAGCCACAGGGGAGCGTTTGTTTGTTTCCTTGTAATATAAGCACAAAGCTATACAATAGGCTGTCTGTGCTTTGCCATCTACAGGTATCGAAACTCGGTTTCTATCGTTTTAAGTCTACAGACCTGCCGTTGTGCCACTGCAAGGAGACATGCAATAAGAAATTAACATATTAACAAAATGAACGACTTGGTCTTTCAAGAAAATCATCACTACCCCTCCTAAACCGTTATAAGGGGTTACATGTCACTACTGCCAATGGTAACCTATTTTATTAGTTAGTTATCATGTCAGGTAAATGAAACTAACTTAACTGAAGTCTTTTTGATATTTTAAATTTATCTTCTCTTGTCTTCATTCTTCAGGTAAAAAGAAATCAGAGTCCTTAATTTTACTGACTTCTCGGATAATCTTTTAAACTTCAACAAGCGCTTCGTGTATCATATAAAAATACTCAACAATATAATCCTAGTAACCCTTCTTGGAATTATTTCCAATAAATATTAACTTTTCTTAGTTAAGTAGATCAAAAATGTATATAGCACTTCAAGTATGGCCTAACTAGCGATTTATATAAATATAATTATCTCATTTGACTTCAATCGCTATGTCTATAAGCGAACCTTAAAATTTTGTTAGCTTTACTGCTACGTTGATAGTTTGAGTTACTTATATACCATTATAGCAAGATTAATTTTTGTTAGTCATGCTATCGAGAGGGTTCTTATTTATTCCAAACACATGATCTATGCTATTATTACACATATCCGTTAATTTACATTTATTGTTTAAAGATCATTTGTCCAAATATTTCATTAAAGCCATTATGTAACATCTTAGTATCTTCAGCACGGTTATAAATGTCCAAGAGGATAACGTTAACAGAAAAATTTATTGAATGTGACCCTATCAATACAATCAATTTAAATAAGGTTCAAGGACGGACCTCTAAGACATTTCGCTGGTGAAAAGGATCCATTTTGAATCCACTCAATTAACAACAACTTTTTACTTCCCCACTCTGAAGTCCAACATAATCGATATAATTTTATCAGCTATTATTTATATGGAACTTTGAAAACCTTTGATAAACTCTCTATACACTCCTTCCACTTCATTTCCACCTTCCAGGTAACAAACAGTACCAACACATTAATAAGGCGAGATTCCTCTTTGCTGAGAATCGGCTTTCTTTTAAGATGTCATATTTCACTGAATGATTTTGTAAAGCTTCTTTAACAGGATTTCTAGTACTTTCCCTACTTCAGAACTAGCTGGCCTGCATTTTTAAAAACACTTCTTATCATCTCCTTTTTAAAAGTATACTTCAGGCACTTGTCCATGCTTTACTTACCTACAAGAAATTAAAGAGGAATATTTGCATATGTAATATTTAGCTTCATTAAAACCCTTCGGACTATCTTGTGTATTTAAACTTTCTCACTATTTATACTTACTACCGAGGAACTAATATCTTGTTTGCATCAATCTCATTATTTTCCGTATAATACTCAAGGTGGAAATATTTCCAATATTTTCTCTTGTAAAAATTGTAGAAAACAATACATTGAACAAGATATTTAAATATAACCCAGTTTCAGTATTTTTCATTATATGATAGTTTTTATTTCAATCTAAGCCTCGGACTCATCCATTTTATTCTTAATACTCCAAGTATTAGAATAATAGAAAGTAAGCTATGATTATCTTTGTATCTGAAAGACTTATCTTTCGAACTCATTCAACTTGTATGCTTCAAATCTCCTATTTCTAACCTTCTCTTGCTATTACTATTCCAAGAATTTTACTCCAACTTCTCAAGGTCTGTTATAACCACGTGTTTTGATTTAAATAGTATTAATGAATATATTTAGAACTTTCCTAACAATTTTAGTATCCAACCTGCTTAAGTAGAGACAATTTCTTTCCATGACATAATTCACATTTACCATAAAAACTATTTGACATGTCCAACTAATCCATCTATTACTCTAAAGAATATTCTTGATAATATTTCTTTTAAATATTGGACCCTTCTAAGTACACCATTCCTATTTCTGTTTTTAAACTTCAGAAAAACACATATTTATACTTTCTAAACAACTTTTTTATTACTATTCCTAACATATTTTACTCCTACATGCACTATGAATATTTCTCCTTACCAGCAACTAAATCTTCTGTAATGTCTTGAACTTCAGAACGTGACAAAAAAATTCTACTCATATCATATTTTATGATCTCCATGACGGTTTTATCAATTAGCAGCAAGAAGCTGTCAAGATGCTTATTTCACTTAAAGTTAGCGACATAAGAAATTAATAGCTTTAAAATAATCTAATTTACTAAAACTATCAAATTATTTGACATATGTAAGTATATAAAACAGTAGCAGACCAAAGTTTCGCCTATGACGCCCCAAGATATCCACCATATTGAACAAAGGAAGTAACTGTGTTTATTAGCGATAAAAACTAATTGTAATTATTTTTATTTTTATGATTTTACTGGTATTTTTGTGTAAAATAAAGATGTATTTATCTGAATGCTTTCTTACTTATTGACTTTGCACCACTTTTGTGTGTTAAACCCAGTAGCATAAGTCTTTTTAATATTGGTGAGACTTACAAACCGTAGCCTACATTAAACGTGTGGTATATCGAAACATTGGGCTGTTTTGTATATTGACGACACCTGACGGTATTTATACACTTTCTGTTTGTTGAATTTTATGCATAGATATTCGAGTGCTATTTGCACTAGTCGTCTCTAATATTGGATGGATAAACTAGAGGGAAGACATCTTATCAACACCACTTACCGCCAACTGATGGACTAATCATTACCAACTAATTGTGAGATCGACCATAACATTATTACGGTTGAATGGGCAAGCATTTTCAGTGAGGGTTCCAACTTAAGACAAGCAGATTCCTAAAGGAGTGTCCCAGCCAGCAGATCTTGTCAAGTCCCATTTGGATAATAGGATAATAATAATTGAACTGTGGCCTGCTACAACGTCGGATCCCTGAAGTCCTTTGATGTTTTCTACTAAATCAGATTGTTTCAAACTTTCCATTTTCTCTCACATCGATGACTTGCCGCTAGTTAATGAGACACACTACAAGTTACTTTATCAGTGAACTGAATAAGAAGGCCACCCCTAATGTCACTACAAGTAATACGAGGTTGAAATCTAACCGATATTGCTACATAAGTATTACCTCTATAACCTCAACTTTTATTACGTTGTTATTTCGACATTTTCATTCTCACCATACCTGAAAGCTACGTTCAACCTAACTATATATTTTCCCTGTATTGCTTCTTTAGTTTCTCCCAGTAATCTGCTATCCCTCACTTCTACTAATAAAGCAAACATATCCAAAACTATCTCTAATCTATTCTCAAGTAACATACTCTTTTTCTATGGTTTATTGTGTTTTTATGAGCCTCCTGAAAGTCACCATCAAGCCCATAGTTCTTAAATATAATCTACCTAGCGTTTATCACAGCCTATAATTTCCACCTTGCTTATCACTGAACTGTCTCTAACCATGTTGAAGTTAATAAGTATGTATTCTCGGTTTTCAGTGCATCCAAACAGTTCTTTTGTTTTTCAATAAAATGAAACTATTATATGATTTATAGAATGATATAGCACGAGTCCTCTGATGATTTAGGGTAAGTCTCAAAAGTTAGAAAGGAAAATATTTAATAATGATACTGTTAGTTACTTTACTGCAGCTCTATATTTACAATCTGCAACTTTAAATATTTCTTATCTCTCTCTATACTCCCAGTGGCTCAACTATAAGTCTGAAGGTTTATAATGCTAAAATCTGGATTTCGACACCCGTGGTAAGTACATCAGAGATAGCCTATCTATTGTTTAGCTAAGCGTTTAATGACAAACAAACTCTTTCTCAGAACATAAAAATATTACGTCCTTTAAAATCAATAGTGACTTTATCTTAAAACAAGCGAATACAGGATATACACTCTTTATAAGAAGAAAATCTAACTGTTTTCATGATACTACTTAAGACAAATGAAACTTAAATCTTTTAGACGCCAAACGTGACAAGACCCTCTTTACAAATTTTATATCACTTATAAATTATCACTCGACAGCTTTCTAGCTAATTAAATCATGAAAGTGTAAATGTTAAATAAAAACGTCACATCTTCTTTATACACTATACGTAATGTCTCGTCAATTCCAGGTTTGTTTGTTTTTTTCACAAGAGGTCCAGAGTGAATATGTTGTTTGTTTGTTTTTTGAATTCCGCACAAAGCTACATGAGAGCCATCTGCGATAGCCGTCCCTAATGTAGCAGTGTAGAGTGAAGGTAGCTAGTCATCACTACCCACCGCCAACTCTTGGGCTATTCTTTTACCAAAAAATAGTGGGATTAATTGTAACATTATAACGTCCCCACGGCTGAAAGGATAACCATATTGGGTAGAACGGGAATTCGAACTTACAACCCTCAGAGTACGAGTCGAGTGTCTTAACCACTTAGCGATGCCGGACAGCGTGAATATATTACAGCAAACTTCGTCTAATATCTAAATTTGTATATAGTTAAAAATAAGAAAGATGAGTAATAAAATAACAGTTAGTTCAGTGATTAAGAATTCAGTGAAATATTCAGAGTGGAGGAATCGAGTAGTTGTTGATTGAGAGAAGTTATACAGTAAGATCTGGTGCTTATGGTAAGCTAATTAGTGAGTTAATAAAGTTTGTCATCAACAGAGGAAATTTATTTTAAACGTTTTTAGTGTATTAGTCCTACAGTACTTTCAGAGCTTACTTTAAAAGGTATGTTTACGAATTTAGGTCTCCAATCGGCTTCACAGTGATAATAACTTGTAGTAAACATTATAGAAGAAACTGATTAATTCATTATCTTTCATGACCTGGACTTGGCATTATTTTTTACAACTAGTCCACAAGAACCTGCCTGATGATGGAACACGTTACAACAATACTTTTAAATTGATACATATTTAATAATTACCATGAAAGTTGGTATTTTTAATTAATACATGAGGTCTCTGATAACTATCATGATAAGACACATTTCCAGTTACACACATTGTGTTCAACAATTACTATGGTAATAGGTAATTTAAATTATACGCGCAATATTCAATAATTACCATGACAGCTCGTACTTTTAATTTCAAATTTGATGCGCACTGTTATTGATAACTACCATGACAGTTGGTATTTTGCATTTATACTTGTGTGTTTTATGTTTTGATATGTATTGTAACTTGCACAATGATCCTAGTAATTTATTCTTTATCTTTTTAAATTATTCAATCAAAGCTGTTTAAATATAGGACTTGTGTGTGAGAAAAAAACTCCTTAAATATATATAACATACACTACTCAACTATATGAAACCCAATCTTATTCTTTCAATTTGCACCTGTTCAAGGTTACTAATGAGGGGTTAAATTCCCGAAACCAGAATATTATCTTGATCGTTCGTATGTTAAATATATTGTTCACTTCTAATGCAGAAATTGTTGAGAGAGAGTAGAAATTGGGGAATATCTGGGTGCAAGTGATCACTTCGCTGTTAGGTTTAATGCTTTGCTGTATATGGATATAAGAAATAACGATATTTTAGTTGCAAATTAAAAAAACAAATTTTCAAATAATGCGACAAGAATCAACTGTTGTGAACTGGACAGTTGAATTATTTAAAGATAATAAATGTGGAAAATGTTTAAAGATATTTTTATATATTCAAGATAAGCATATTTTTTTTATAAAGAAAATGGAGACTGCAAATAAAAACCAGGTTGGCTTACAAAGAGAGTAAGAAATGTAGTTAAAGTAAATCACCACAAATTTACTAAATTTAAATTGACTGGTATTATAGAAAACTTTAAAAGGTCAAGAAAGCTCAAACCGACAATTTGAGCTTCAGAAAGACAAAAGGGATGTACGAGAAAAGGTTGGCTGAAAATATACAAATTAATAGTTAGGATTTTTTTAAATACATTAAAGGTAAATAAAATGCTAGAGTGGAGGTAGGGCCCTTGAAAGATGATAAAGGAAGGCTTGTGTCTGATGATTATGTAATGGCTGGGTTATTAAATTCTGCTCTTCCTTCAATTTTTACCAATGAAGACTTAAGCAGTATTTCTCATCTTGAATAGTTGACAGGTTGAAAGAAGGTCGAACAAGATAATTGCATTAATTCTGAGCATGTTAAGGAAGTTTAAAGAATGATAAATTTTCTAAGTCAAATAATATTTCCCTAAGGGTTTCGAAAGCGGTTAAAGCTTGGTTTTGTGCGCCATTTGTTACTATTTTTTGTTAGTTCTTAAATAGTGGGCAAGTACAAGAGAAGCGGAAATTGGTTAATACTTCTTCTGTTTTCAAAGAAGTTTATTAATGTTTTATAGCAATTATAGGCCTGTTAATTTTACATCTATTAAAGGAAAGTTTTTGAAAGTTTGATAAAATTGCTTTGCAAAGTCATTTAATGAAGTTTAGAAAATTTTGGATAATCAACATGGTTTCACTAAAGGAATATCTTGCCGTATAAATATTCTTTGAAAAGGTTAATTTTTATATAGACGAAAATAAGAGTGTAGATTTGGCTATCTATATTTTGTGAAAAAAACATTGACAAGGTCCACATAAAAAGCTTGTAAAAGCATTATATCTATAGGTAAGGGAAGATAAGTTATCTATTTGTATAGAAGAGTGTTTTGATTAGAGAAAGCAGAGAGTTGTTTAAAATAAAGTTCAATCAAACAGGATTAAAGTCACAAGTGAAGTACATTAGGCTTCAGTCTTAGGAACTTCGATCATTTTGATTTACATCAATGGCATAGATAAAGAAATAGTAAACAAATTACTTAAATTTGCAGACGATATTAATGTCTTCAGTGTTATTTGCCAAGAAGAGAATGCCGCTGATTTACAAAATGATTTAGATCATTTACTGATTTAGGCAAATAAATGGCAGATGGGTTTTAATTATATGTGTGGGCTATCATAATTTAAATCATTAGTATAATTTGGATGGGAACAACCCTAACATTGTCATAAAAGAAAGAAATTTGGTGTAGTAGTTGATCACTTTCTAGAGCCATACAAAAAGTGATGTGTTGCTAGTAGTAGAGTAAAATGGATTTTAGTTAGTATATAAAGAAATATTGAATACAAACCTATAGTTCATTGAATATGTCACCAGTTAATCACCATTTAATCATTGTGTTCAGACTTGGACTCTTTACTTTGGAAAGAAGAATGAGTTATTATAAAGAGTTCATAGGAGGACCACTAGAATAGTGCCTTGGATGAAGGAGCTGTCATATGAAGAGAAGTTAAGGTGACTCAGATTGTTTTCTCTTGAAAACAAGAAGAGCTATATATCATATTGCTGTATTGTTATAGTAATTTGTAAATAAAATTTTTACACGATATGCTTGATAATTATGGTAATATCTTGTATTTTAAAATTACATAACTTGTGTTTCTTTGATTCTCACCATGGTGGTTATACTTTCATTGGTAAACTGTGTGTATAATACCTATAATGACATTTAGTACTTTACTTTCGTACACATTGCATTTATTAATTACGACGACAGCTCGTATTCCAAATTTATACATTTATACTGTGCAGGTATATCACGTACTTACTTGTTTTATCATTACAATAATTCTTAATGTTTTCATCTATCTTATTGCTATGCAGTTTTTGCATAAAAAAGTAGTCTAGAAAAAAATTCATATTGTTTCATTCTAGTTATAATTGTGTTTTTGTTGTTCTATAGAAAATACTATCTATTTTAACCATGGAATTTTTGTTGCAAATGCACTAATTGTGAAGAAATAGGTCAGCCACATTAATATTTCTCACTGGCTGAGTAGCTGATATCTTGATGTTACAGCCTTAACTATACTCTTCAAAACAAGAAACGCAAAAGAGATATTTTTGTTATTTTAAAGAGAAATATATGTAATAACGTTACAAGCTCAGTGTATGTGATGTTACACGTGTTAAGGCACTGATTGTCAGACCAAAATGACAATAAAAGTTGTGCACTTTGAAAACGGAGGAAAACATTGGATTTTTCGCCAAAACGCATGCGTGTCCAATAAATTTGTTTGAGAGATCTACATGTTCTGCAAGTGCAACATGTGCAAAATCCCTATAAAAGTGACGGGTTCTCGGTTTCCATAGCTCAGTGTTAAGCCACCGACACGCAATACAGTTACGCCAAGACTGACTGAAGCACAACGCAACAACGCCATTGGTCGCTTGGAAACAGGCGAATCTCGATCAGATGTTGCCAGAGCTGTAAATGTCCACCTAAGCACCATCACAAGGCTATGAAATCGTCACCAACAACATGGATCAACTCGTGGCCGTCCACGATCTGGCAGACCTCGTGTGACCACGCCCACACAAGATCGCAACATCCGGTTACGTCACCTTCGGGATAGGACCACCACTGCGACGTATACTGTCTCAACCATACCAGGGCTGCGTAGGATTTCCGATCAGACCGTACGCAACCGTCTACGAGATGCAGGAATCCGACCTCGACGTCAAATGAGAGGCGTCATCCTCACCCAGCAACATCGTCAAGCACGGCTGTAGTGGACTCGGGCACATCGGGTATGGCCTCATCGACGATGGAGGCATGTTTGGTTCAGCGATGAATTACGTTTTAGGCTTCGTAGGCAGGATGGAAGCACCCGTGTTTACCGTCGCCGAGGTGAACGTTTTGCAGCAAACTGTGTGCAGGATGTTGACAGATATGGTGGTGGCAGCGTTATGATGTGAGCTGCCATCGCCTACAATGCCAGAACAGACCTTTTGCACATACGAGGGAATCTTACGGCTCAACGATACGTCGACGAGATTCTTAGGTCCCATGTGCAACCCATCATGGTGAGCGTCAACGACGTTTTTCAACATGACAACGCCCGTCCTCACAGAGCCCGACTCACCACTGTCTTCTTGAGCCACCACAACATCAACGTTCTTTTCTGGCCCTCCAGATCACCAGATTTAAACCCCATCGAACATCTTTGGGACGAGTTGGACCGACGTCTGCGACGGCGAAAACCTCAACCGCAGACTCTACCACAGCTTGCAGCAGCTTTGCAGGCTGAGTGGACAGCCATTCCACATGATGTGATTCGTCATTTCATCGCTTCCATGGGCAGGAGATGCCAAGCAGTTATTGATGCTCACGGGAGGCATACTCGTTATTGACGTTGAGTGACGTTAAACTTCACCTAGTGAGCGTGGACTTCGCCTTTGCAGACTTTGGATGTTCAGCAGTGAATGTGCAAAGTTTCACACATGTCATACAAAACTACCCGGAATAAACTTGTTAACAATATGTCTCAAATTTTGCATTTTGCGTTTCTTTTTTTGAAGAGTATATGTTGTATGAAAATGAGTAACATACACATCACGTTTATTGTTTATAGGTAAAACTGAGGTTACTTTTTTGTAACAGGAGAGTTGGTTTTGTTACTTCTCATTGATAATTAAATGGAATAGGTAAGGCAAATATATTTAAAATAACAAAAGTTTTGAATGAGTAACAGGTCAGTTGATTGATTGTCCAGTGTCATACGATAACAAAGTTATAAAAAGCGACATTTATATTCCAGATAATTAAAAGATTCTTCTTCTTTCAGTTGATATTTCGTCTTTGTGGCTTCTTCAGGACAGTATATAAAATTGTTTGTATTACAATATTTGTTAGATTAATAAACTATTTATAATGTTCAATTTCTCGATAATCAAGGATTATCACACACGAACATTTCTGACGCTTGCACATAAATAATAAATCTCAGAACACCACACATATTGCGTATTATAATTACCAGGATAATTTGAATCCTTCATTAATATAAAGAGCTTTCAAGAGTTAAGATGACACTTAGTATTCCATATTTACACAGGGCAGGTGTAATAGCTACGATGACAGTTAGTATTCTACACTTATACAGGGAAGGTTTAATACTTACGAAGACAGTATTCCATATTCACACAAGGCAGGTTTAATAGTTACGATGACAGTATGTATTCCATATTTAACAAGGGCAGGTTTAATAGATGAGATGACATTTAGTATTCCATACCTACATAGAACTCGATTAATAGTTATGATGACAGTTAGTATTCCATATCTACACAGGTAAGTTTAATTGTTAAGATGAGAGTTTGTATTCAGTAGTTAAACAGGGCAGATTTTATATTTACGATGAAAGCTGGTATTCCGTATTTATACAGGGCAGATTTAATAGTTATGATGACAGTTAGTATTTTATGTTCACACATGGTATGTTTAATAGTGACAATGACAGTTAATATTCCACTCTTACACATGGCACGTTTAACAATTACAATGAGAATTATTATTTTATATTTACACTGGTCAGGTTTAACAATTACGATGACAGTTAGCATTCCATACTTTTCCAGGACAGGTTGAATAGTTATGATTACAGTTAGTATTTGATATTTACACAGTGCAAGTTTAATAATTAGGATGAAAGTTAGTATTCCATATTTTAACAGAGCAGGTTTAATAGTTACGATGACAATTAGTACTCCGTACTCACATGGGTCTGGGTTAATAGTAACGAGAACAGTTAGAATTCCATACTTACTGAGGGCAAGTTTAATGGTTACGATGGCAGCTAGTATTCCATGCTTACACAGGGTAGGTTTAATAGTTATGATGACGGTTACTATTCGATATTTATACAGGGCAGGATTAATACTTACGATGAGAGTTAGTATCCGGGATTTATACAGGGTAGGTTTAAGAGTTACGTTAACAGTTATTATTCCAAACTTACACAGGGCTGGTTTAATAATTAGGATGACAGTTATTATTCCATATTTACAACGGGTAGGGTGAATTCTTACGATAACAATTAGTATTCCATACTTATATAGGACAGGTTTAATAGTAACGATGACAGTTATTATTTGATATTTACACAGGGTCGGTTTAATAGTTACGATGACAGTTACGATGGCAACTATAATTCTATACTTAAACAAGGCAGGTTTATATTTACCATAGCAGTTAGTTTTTCATACCTACACAATGCAGGTATGATAGTTTTGATAATAGTTAGTATTCCATACACAAGGGAGGTTTAATAGTAATGGTGACAGTTAGTATTCCACACTTACACAGAACAGGTTTAATAGTTACGATGGCAGTTAGTATTCCACACTTACACAGGACAGGTTTAATAGTTACGATGACAGTTAGTATTCCACACATACACAGGACAGGTTTAATAGTTACATTGGCAGCTAGTATTCCACACATACACAGGACAGGTTTAATAGTTATGGTGACAGCTAGTATCCCATAATTACACAGGACAGGTTTAATACTTACGATGGCAGTTAGTATTTCATACTTACACAGGGTATGTTGAATAGTTATGATGATGGTTAGTATTTTCAATTACCCCGGAGCAGGTTTAATAAACACGATGACCTTTAGTATTCTAAATTTAGACAGTGTAAATTTTCTAATTACACTGTCAATCTCTATTCTAAGTTTATAAAAAGTGTTTCTGGTAAATTACAGTTTGGCTCAGTTGTTATAGTCACAACATACAGTGAGGTTTAATTTTATTGTCACAACATACAGTGAGGTTTAATTTTATTGTCACAACATACAGTGAGGTTTAATTTTATAGTCACAACATACAGTGAGGTTTAATTTTATAGTCACAACATACAGTGAGGTTTAATTTTATTGTCACAACATACAGTGAGGTTTAATTTTATTGTCACAACATACAGTGAGGTTTAATTTTATAGTGAGGTTTAATTTTATAGTCACAACATACAGTGAGGTTTAATTTTATAGTCACAACATACAGTGAGGTTTAATTTTATAGTCACAACATACAGTGAGGTTTAATTTTATAGTCACAACATACAGTGAGGTTTAATTTTATAGTCACAACATACAGTGAGGTTTAATTTTATAGTCACAACATACAGTGAGGTTTAATTTTATAGTCAAAAGATACAACGTAAACTAAGTCGTGATGACGAGAAACACACTCGAACTAAAAACTGTGTCTCAGAACAGCTTTAATGAGTATTAACAATTTACTAATAAAGTGGAAAACTTTTCGACCTTCCTAGTTCATCTTCATTTTTAACCAGCCGTTATGAGATACATTTTTAAAACATGGAATAAATATTACAGTAACAAGATAGAGTTTACATTCTAAATTTATAAAGCATAAGTTTAGTCAGTACAATCACTGTTTATATTTTAAGATCAGGACGATATATTTAATAGTTGCCATGATTGTTCGTATTATAAATTTATACAGTTGTGTTTAATGACAGTCGTTATAGTTGATATATTAAAGTTATAAGTTTTATATGTATTAATTACCATGATTTTTCATATTTGAACATTATACACGTTATTATTTGATTGCTACCCGAGTTTGTAGGTTTAGTTTATATACGCTGCGCCTAATAAATGACAATCAGTGTTAGCATTTTAAACTAATATACACGTGGTTGATAATTACTGTGATAGGATTTGAAATGCATGCTCGTTGTGTTCAATGATTATTACGATAGTTGCAATATTAAATATGTACCGTTGTAATTATTTGTGTTATAATTTGTATTTTACAATTAAATGTATTTAATTAGTATTTTAACTTGATGCACACTATAGTTAATAATTACCATGATAACTCCTGTTTAATTACCTTAATATTTAATACATTAATTTCATACACGTTATGTTTAATAGTTATCATTATAGTTCGTGTTTTAAATTCATTCACGTTATGTATAATAATTACTGTGATAGCTCGAATTTTATGTTTATACACTTTGGGTTGAGTAATTACTACGGTAGAACGTGTTTTAAATTATACACGCCGTGTTTAACAATTGGCATGACAGCTTGAATTTCAAACTTGTAAATGCTTTGTTTAATATCATTTACTCAGTATTAGACAATTTTCTGGTTAAAGGGTTCTTAATTCACAGTCATTGTTCACTAACAAACTTCATTCAGTAGTACAGTGAGATATTCAAGAATATTATTGCTACTGATTATGTTTTTTTTTTTTTCAGAATATCACGATCTTTTATAAACTTTCACGTCTACATTTTAATTCGTTTGGAATAGCGAAACGCTTTAATCTACTGACTACCACTAGTTTTACCTTCAGTTAGTTTAAACTTTTATTACAGTTAATATTAGTTATCTATTAGTTCCACACATAGTATGTCATCACGTTATTAGATTATGCTAATTACTTTCTTTGCCGTATTTACGAATGATGTGAGCTTCCTAAGTCTTATTATTATTATTACTGAACTTTCTTCAGGCTGAGCATATTTCCTTTTGACCTTTATAGAAGACGTAGCTTTATCTTTTACCGTTTAAACGCTGAAAGATGGTGCATTATTGAAAAATCAATAGGTTAATTGCCGAAGTTTTTCTATATCACTTTTAATTTATTCATGCTACTCGAGATCATAGATACCTAAAAATAGTATTTAATCTTGTGTTTCCCACAGACCACTGCCAAATAAGCTTTTCGCTCAAAACTAGAAATCATCATTTCGTCTTTTTGATGAAGAACAATTGAATTTTATTGTCATTTTATTCCAGCCCGAGGGTTTAACGAGCCATTAGAGGTTTAACTTCTCTTCGGGTAAGATAAATAAAGAGATTAATGATTGAGAGTAGATAAAGAAGGTGTAAGTTTAACAACCAATACGTGAAGATAGGCATACGGATGATGGTTTGGTTTAGAAATTAAGTTTATTTGTGTGTCAAAGACAAAACAGTTGAAGAAAGGCGGATAAAAAAATGTCGATGAATGAACATTTTTGCTGAAGATGTCAGGTAATACGATATTTTGAGACAGAAAATATCTATGACCATATTTGGTGGTAAATTTTCGTAGATGTTAATGTACTGGGAGAAACATTATCTTATAATACATCTCTTTTGTAGGATTAGGATGTGTAATATTGAAAGCAATCCTAATGTGGTTCCAAAATTAGAAGGCAAACATAACAGGTAGGAGAAGCGGAAATCCAGGTAGTATGATCATATGTAATACATGGTTGAACAAAGGACTTTTGGGTGTATAGTAGAAGGATGGAGGTTTCCGTCACACATAAAAAATTAATACAATGAGTGTCTTTGTGATTGAGACCCCTTATCTGAATTTTTAAAGTTAAATGTTTATTGAATATCACACCTAGATACTTCTGTGTAATGTTGTTGGTGTTAATGTTAAATAACAAAGTGTTCAGACATAGACTAAATATTTTCTTTTTAGAAACAAAAATGCTCGTATAATAAGGCATCAATGATAACGTTTAACCAAACAAGATGTTCACCCCGGAGAACTTTATTACGAGTGATCGTAGTCATAACGAGGATACCAGTTTACAGATATTAACAACATAAAGAATGTACAGCAGAGATAACGGAACATAACCACGAGTATCTCCTGCAGAAAGATCGATAGAGACAATATTCTACAGAGAATTAATTGCACGTTTCCTACAAAAATATGAGTTAGTAATTTGAATCTAGATAAGTGGTAGTTTTTGTTAATAAGTCTCTGTGCCATATCAACGGGTATTGTAATTTTCCTTTTTATGTTTTATTATCATTGAACTTTTTAGAAGTTTATTGTGTTTCATTATTCGACAGTGGATCTATAAGTTTTAAAGTATTATACTGTACGTAAATAAATAACGTTTCACAGAATATTTTGTCTCTTATCGTCCTGCCAACTGATGGGTTCTGGTATTGAACGAAAAATAATAACATAATAATAAACAGGAACGTCTGGAGACAGAAGATCGACCTGAAATGATATTTTCACACAATTCTTATTTCGATCACTAATTGAAGAGTTAAAAGGAATGTGAAAAAAGATGTTGACTTAAGATTAGTGGTGTTAGGCATCCCACATAGTGTGTTTGGAATATTATTTTCTTCGTATTTCATTTATCAGTTATAATTTCATGGATGATTCGGGTATTCTTTTAATGTCTTACGTATTATTTTGTACCTTTGTAAATGTTATTTTTTGGCTTACTATTTGAGAATTATAAATTGGTTAGACTGTTTAATGTATCTAATTTTATTAGCTCTCAATTTACTTTTTTATGATTATAGAGATTATTTCACACAATTTATTAAAATATGTATCTAAGTGTGAATTTCGTGCAAAACTATACTAATTTAGCAATAAAAACAAGAGGAAAAGCACCTAGTCATCACCACCCACAGCCAACTCTTAGGCTACTCTTTTACTAATGAATAATGGAGTTGACTGTCACAAAATAACGCCTTCACTGCTGAAGGGTGAAAATGTTTGGTGTGACTCTCAGATTGCGAGTCAAGCGCCCAAACCACCTAATCATCCCAGGCCATGTATTTAAGACTAACTTACGTGTTCTAAGCTAGTCGAACTTTATGAGATGTTATTGAGATTACAGCCTAAAATATAGTTAATAGCAAGAGTAACACACTGATGTAACAATGCGCTGTAATCTTTATAAGTATAAATCTAAAGACAGTCTTTTTAATTATCTATATTGAGTATCAGATTTATTTTTATTTTCGATTAATTAAGTAGGTGATTAACATTAACTTAAGAATTGGAAGAAGAGCTCGTATTTTAAGTTCCTCCTCGGTGGACTCAGCAGATAGCCTGGTGTGACTTTGCTGTAAGAAAAACACACACATTTTAAGCTCATAAATGTTACATTTAACAATTACCATGATCGCTCGTATTTTAAACTTAAACGCCTTGTGTTTAATAATTATTGTGGTAACTGGTATTTTGAATTTGAGTTTTCTAATTGTGAGTTTCTTTCATTTTAACATTTTGTTAATTGCACACTTAACGGTGAAACTGTTTTTGTTAGAAATACTGTCACATTTATGAGCCAAGAGTCTGTAGATATTTGAAGAATTAGCGGAACTAGGCTTAAGATGATCTTTCGTACAATGTTCTGAACAATCCTGTACACATCGAGAACAAGTATGCCGATAAAAAATGTAATAGCAGTGAAAGTTGTTAATCTCTTCTTCGTTACAAAAAGTCCTTAATACTGATTTTGAAGATATACACAGTAGTATTTCCGGTTAGTGTGATTTCAAAACATTTTACATTTTATTTCACATCTCGTAATTGTGTATACCAATTTCACGGAAGACTGACATAAAATTATAGTCTGGACACACCAAAACTCATTTTAATAGGGTGTATGCGTCGTTAACATGAAAAATAATATATTTTAAAATATACAGGAATAGAAAATGAAAACTATATTTTACAAAATGTTTGTCTTCGGATTTACAACCTAACACTATAATTCTGGGTTCGATTCCACACGGTAGTTACAGCAGAGATCCTAATGAGGTTTTACTTTAAAAGAAACAAACGGTCAAAAAGTTTTGTAGGTTTTTCATGAAAAGAATAAAAATAATAATATGATAAGTTGTATAGGACAATATATTTATCAAATATTTGTTAAGGATATTCCAGTGTTTTGTTAATTGTATTTGCAGATCATTTAATTCTTTCTCCGATTTATTAGTTTCTTCAAACGTTTTCTTGATTTTCAAGACAACTCTTCATGGTTCCCCCGGACATCAGTAATTCTTTGGTAATTCATGGGTTTCATTCCCCTCGGTGGACGTAGCGGACAAGCCAACTGTGGCTTTGTTATAAGAAAACACACACAATCTTCATAACACAACTTTACTGAGAATCTATAACAAAAACATACATATACCGTTTTTGAACTAAACATAAATAATCTAAAATAAATATATATATCTTCCAAATATATAATACTTTCCATTCTGAATTTTCAGGGCAAAATATAAAAACATATAGTCACGTATTATCGTATTTTCTTATATATAATTATGAGGTTTTTATAGGAAAAATTGACAATTTAAATAGTAACTGCAATATCTCAGCTTAGTACGATCGCACTATCTTGAAAAATCAAATGTATTTGTAAATCAACTATCTTAATAAATAAACGTAAATACGTATTTGTGTGTCTGTTACTTATACCTTTCCACATTTCTTGATTAATCAGCGTCAAACTCTCCACAGGGAAAGAGTATGACGTGAGAACAGTCGTGAGGGAGATTTAGACCCACTCAACTAATTTCATATTGATAGAATTCTTAAAACAGTATGTTTGTCCTTTCGGTTTTAGTATCTTTATGTATTTGTATCACACTTTTAATGTTTATTATATTAAATAAAATAGAAGCACAATTTCCCATTCTTTATTAAAGACGTGTCTTTATTTCACCCAGTCATCCAGTTGGATTCTTATAAAGGCATATTAATGTACAACGACTTAGTGTCCAACTTCGCACAATGTACTTATTCATTAAATCTTAAATCTGCCAGTTGTTTAGAGATTTCAAAGTTATTTTCAGTGTGTGCTTATACTTTTCCAAAATCTTAAGAAATGAATTAAAAAATCTGCCAATAGTTGTTCATAGGTATCTATATTTGAGATGTTTGGCCTAATTCGGATAATTATTTTTATGAATGGTTGAAAAAAATACTACAGTGAGAACCAACCACTACAATATCTTTGTATGTTTAATGAGTATATCTTTTTTAAATTTTAACAAATATTTTTGTAATTAACTTTTTATTTTTGTGGGCTCAAGATTGAATATTCTACATTAAGTTTAATCAGACATTACTTTCTATTTAAAACAACTATACATTGTTCTAAAAATTAACCTCGGTTATTAAACGTTGTAGTTTTCTGCGAATTTCCCCTGAAGATGGCTCTAGTGAATGCCGAAAATTTGTCTATGAACTGTATGTGAAGATATTTTGTTTGTTAAAAGTATTAAAGAAAGAGGTTTTAGGTTCAAGTTGTGTGAAATGAGAATTATTATTCCCCGTTTTTAACTTGTGATTTGACAGTAGGTTTTTCTTGTTTAAATGCAAAGTTATATAATGAGTTATGTGTGTTCTGTCCACCTCGGAGAATCGAAACTGGGATTTAAACATTGTAGGGTTTGTAACAGTACACCTGATCGGTTGGGGACTTGGAGGTAAGAAGTGATAGTGGTTTGTCTTGTGATGTTATTTTGTTTTAATATAATGAAGATAAAATAAAAGTTTATAAATGAAAACCTGTAGAAAAATGTTTGTTTAGAATTAAGCACAAAGATACACAATGGGCTGTTTACCCACCACAGGAATCTAAATAAATTGTAGTTAAATTTATAACTAAACTTCTCGTTCACCGACCACATGCGTACCAATTTTAGTCGTCATTATCGAAATTGGTAATAGGGTGGACAGTCTTTCATAAATTTAAATACATATAAAATTGTATAGGAATATGTAATTTGAGTAGTTAATCTCATTTAACAAAATAATGTTTTACTCTCTTTCCTTACGTTTCAAACAAGTAATTCTGCTGTTCCTAAAGAAGATTATAGTTAATAAACTTCCCGAAATTGAGAAAACCTCCTCTGAAAACTCATAACAATAGGTCATGTCTTGAGTTTGTAAAATAGTGAATCTCACATCTAAGTTTCTTTATTTTAAGACTTATGAATTTAGAGGTGGAAATACGAAGATTTACCACTGTTCCACGTACTTTAGTTACTTGTATTTTAAAATTGTGCAATTTGTGTTTAATAATTACTACGACAATTCGTATATTAAAATATACCTTGTGTTTAATAATAATTATCACGATAGATCGTACTTTGAAATAACATACTTTGCATTTCATAATTACCATGATAATTCGTATATTAAAAGTATATATTTTATGTTACCATAATAGTTTGAGTATTAAAATTGTACATTTCGTGTTTGATAGTTACCACGATAGTTCGTATTTCAAAATAGCATACTTTTCGTTGTTAATTATTATTATAATTCATATACTAAAATTGTGAACTTTGAGCTGATAATTACCATAATAATATTATAAACTTGCACATTTTTGTATTTGATGATTATCATGATAGTTTGTGTATTAAAATTGTACACTTTGTGTTTGGTTATTTGCCAAGACAGATCGTATTTTGAAAGTATATACTTCATGTTAGTAATTATAAAAAAAATCATATTTTAGAACTGTACCTTCTGTGGGTGATAGTTACCATTACATTTATACCTTTATATTGACAATCACCACCATAGTTACTTTTTTAAAACAATAAATTTAAAGAATGTAGAAACAAGCCATCACTGAACACAATTCACTGTGCGGGTGCTATAAATGTGACCTTAAATCCAGCTATTCGAAAATCGGGTGCTTGGTGTTTTCATTCTCTTTGTTCAGCAATTCTGTGTTGATTATGGCTATATACTCGAACCTTGGATTCTCCGACTTGGCCGTTTAATATGCAAAATAGGTTGAAAGTGCCAAACTCCAATTATTTATTATACCATCTTATTGCCATCGTGTTAAAAATATTAAGCGATTAAGAATACTAAGTTTTAAACATTAAGCAAGTCCAGCACTTAATGTCGAATGTACAATAATATGCATGTACTATTTAACAAATAGCGAATAGAACATAACGAATTATTAAGAGACAAATTTCAAACTAGGACATATTTCCAGTAAGAAGACAGGGTTACAAGTAAAACACATTTTTGGCTAGGAGTAAAACTAACATATATGTATAGTTCGTATAGTATTTTAGGAATTGTCTTTTGGTTTTTATGGTATGATATATACAAAATACGTTTTAATAGTAACTTTTTTGTTTAGATATTTCTCAAATAACTACATAATAGCTATCTATACATAACTTTCCTTAATTTTGAATTGTTTATTTGTTTTGAATTTCGTGCAAAGCTACACGAGGACTACCTGCGCTAGCCGTTGCTAATTTAGCAGCGTTAGCTTATAAGGAAGGCAGCTAGTCATCATCACCCTCACCGTCAGTTCTTGACTCACTCTTTTAGCAACAAATAGTGGGACTGACCAAACACTAACGCCTCCACGGCTAAAAGGGCGCTTATGTTTGGTATGACAGGGATTCGAACCCGCGACCCGGGCCATTATAAATTAATAGACTAAGGGAAAGTAATTATTTAATAGCGCTCACCGTCATTTCTTGAGCAACTCTTTTCTGAGTAAATAGTAATATTTGACTCACTGTTACACCTATCTACGTCTTTCAAACTGCGGAGAACGAATTTGTGGCAACGGGTCATTAACATGAATTCTCAAATTCATTTTCTGAGTAATCTAACAGCTAGCCTCCTCCCCAAATGGTACAGTGATTGTCTGTAAACTTACAGCGCTAAGAACCGGGTTTCCAAAATCGTAGTCGGCAGAGCACCGACAGCCTATTGTGCAGCTTTATGTTTAACTTTAAGAAAAACAAATCTAACAAGTAGGTAACATTCGTACTTTTATGTTTATAAGCTGAAATAAAGATTTTAAAATATATTGTATAGTGTTCCCTTTTTCTTATAGCAAAGCTACATCGAGCTATCTCCTGAGTCCACTGAGAGGAATCGAACACCTGATTTCAGTATTGTAAATCCGTAGACTTACCACTGGACTAGCGGGGGCCATATTATATAGTAAATAAATTGAACAGATGCGACTTAATGGTAGCATGCATCCCCACGAGTACAGCGGTATGTCTTTGAACTTACAACATAAGAAACTGGGTTTCGATACACGTGGTGGGCAGACCTTTGTGTAGTTTTAGCTTAACTACAAAAAAACAAACAATGGCAGCATGCGGAACTATGAATTAGATGATCCAATATTCGCGTATTGTAACTTCACAATACATTTGGGGACACAGATGTGCTAAAAGAACCTTTGACAAATCCGAACTAACAAAAATATTACATTATTGATCAAGTTAATACAGTATTATACATGGCAATTATAAAGTTAAATCAAACATTCCCTTGCACATAGCTCCGAAACTTAACAAATGTTACATAAATTAGTTTTTTTGTTTGTTTTGAATTTTGCGCAAAGCTACACGAGGGCTATCTGCGCTAGCCGTCCCTAATTTAGCAGTGTAAGACTAGAGGGAAGGCAGCTAATCATCACCACCCACCGCCAACTCTTGAGCTACTCTTTTACCAACGAATAGTGGGATTGACCGTCACGTTATAATATAACGCCCCCACGGCTGGGAGGGCGAGCATGTTTGGTGCGACTGGGATTCGAACCCGCGACCCTTGGATTACGAGTCGAACGCTTTAACACGCTTGGCCATGTCGGGCCCTACATAAATTAACACAAAAACTGAACAATCGTCAAATACTAAGTCACAAAATAAACTACATAATAACACTTATACTAAACGGTATTGTATATCTAAGAAGTTAATGGTTGTCGAAAAGGAAGCGAATGTTGGTTATTTGTTGTCCTCCAGTTGGTTAGCAGTTCAAAATCAGTTATAGATATATCCGAGTCTTGGCTTTGTTTGACCTAGCAATCGTTCGATCGTTGAGGTTAAAGATAGCTAATATTTCAAATGCCTCCTTTTCCCACTCATATTGCATAGATAAGTTTAATGCTCGATTTTCAGCGTATTTAAAGAACTTTCTTTCGTTCTGTTTGTTTGTTTCTTGGTGATGAGCGATGAGCTGAGTGTCACGTGTTTTTGTGTATGCAAAATAACTTAAGAATGTTTACAGTTAGGGCCTAACTATCAATATAACAACATTCCTAATCATCAAGTATAACAAAGTTCTTAGCCATCAATGTAAAAGTTTATAGCTATCAAGAAAAACAAAGTTCATAACCACAAAGTATAACAAAGGTCATAAATACCAAGTATACAAAAGTTCTTAACCATTAAGTATGATCAATTTTAACCATCACGTACAACAAAGTTCATAACCACAAAGTCTAACAAAATTTATATCCATCTACTGATGGATAACGAAGTTCCTAGCCATTAAGTAAAACAAACTTCATGACCATCAAGTATACAAAAGTTCTTAATCATCACGTATAACAAAGTTCCTAACCATCAAGTGTAGCAAACTTCCTAACCATCAAGCATAACAAACTTCATGACCATCAAGTATATAAAAGTTCTTAAACATCAAGTATGATAATTTTACCATCTCGTATAACAAAGTTCATAACCACAAAGTATTACAAACTTTCTATTCATGAATATAACAAAGTTCTTAACCATCAAACTTTCTATCTATCAATGTAACAACATTCAAAACCAAAAAGTATGAGAAGCTTTCTAACCATCAAGTAGAACAAAGTTCGTAGCCACCAAGTATAACAAAGTTCATAGCTATCAAGTATAACAAAGTTCATAGCTATCAAGTAGGACAAAGTTCCTTATTATCAAGTATAACAAACTTTCTAATCATCAATATAAAAAAAAAATCCTAACCATCAAGTATAAAAAGTTAATAACTATCAAGTATAACAAAGTTCATAGCTATCAAGTATAACAAAGTTCCTTATTATCAAGTAGAACAAACTTTCTAGTCATCAGTATAACAAAATTCTTAACCATCAAGTATAAAAAAGTTCCTAATCATAAAGTATAAACAAAACGTTTCAAGTCATAAACATGAGTCTATTTTGTATTTGATTTTCAACATCACAGAGTCCAGTGAGTTTACATTCTAATATCACCTCACGAGGCTTTAACAGATTTGGTAAGGTTTAACGATAAAGAAAGAAGCCCTTTTTCAGTAAACTAGGTTATTAACTTTTTAACAATGTGGCTATATACAAAGCACGACACAATTGCTGTGCTATATATTATTTTTTTCTGAAAGATCTTGACGCTAATATTACGACAGCTCACGGAAATCTGTTTAGGACCATAAAGCCAATTTTGTTACATCGCACTAAGACTATGCTAAGGGATAACTCAAGATCTCTAACATAACTGTAACACTTTCCTATAAATCCTTACGTTTAATCCAATCGCACTAAGACTTTAAGGGATAACTCAAGATCTCTAACATTAACACTTTCCTATAAATCATAAATCCAATTTTGTTAAAGTTGTAAAGTTTTCCTTTGAATCCTTCAACTCAGGTATAACAAAACTATAAAGTATCATATAACAACATAACTTTCTGTAACCATCAAAGTAACACTGTGCCTTTTGGCATTGTTATACATATGTATACAGTTCAGTTTCAGTGTTGGAACTAACAAAAATGATATAAATGATCAGCTGTGATCTATATGAATCAGTATCATGATATATATATATATATATTTGTAATACTTTCTTCCAAACCCTTAAGTTTTACCAATTTTGTTACATCGAGATAGCATAACTTTAAAGTTTTCCTTTAAACCCCTCAGTTCGCAATATCAGAATTTTACTCTTTCTATTTATATATAACATAATCAAATGTTGACAGAATAAACTCCCACTTTGTGTGACTTTAACATTTAAATTAGTATATTATATCATATATCCCAGGAAGAAATGTATGGAGTACTCTTTAATAGCTTTACATGTCCTAACAAACCTCATTATTTCAAAATGATTCAAAATTTCTTTTAAAATGTACTTATTATAATTTCCATTTAAACTTATTAAACACGGTGTCTTTTGTCTTAAGCATAATAAGTGATTTCAAGTGATTCTGCATTAACAAGTCTCGAAAGAATGATTTTCAGTTTACGAAACGAAAATAATCCATGTATGGTTTCTTGCTTTGAAGTGATATTTACTAAAGCTATTAAGAAAACAGAGATGTCTGTCTTTTCTAAGAGGATGATTACTTCATTTCGTCGAAACCACAGAACAACAATACGTAATTGTAAAGTAATAACAACCACAGCAAACAACTGTAAACATTTGTTTGAGTGTGCAACATGCCTGTAACCTATAATTAGCACGTGCAAATAAAATCTGTCATGAAAGAGGGCTGCTTGGAGCATTTTCACCACTCGCGTTGTAAGCTATTACAATTTATGAAGTACTTTCAATATTAACTTTATAAGCTGTCATGAATGATGAAGCACTTTTAGCTCTAGCGTTATAAACTATCATGAATAATAAAGCACTTTCACTACTAACCTTATAAGCTATCGTAAATGATGAAGTACTTTCACTACTAACCTCATAATGTTTGTTTTTGTTTGTTTTTGGAACTTCGCACAAAGCTACTCGAGGGCTATCTGTGCTAGCCGTCCCTAATTTAGCAGTGTAAGACTAGAGGGAAGGCAGCTAGTCATCACCACCCACCGCCAACTCTTGGGCTACTCTTTTACCAACGAATAGTGGGATTAACCGTCACATTATACACCCCCACGGCTGGGAGGGCGAGCATGTTTAGCGCAACGCGGCACAAAGCTACACAATGGGCTATCTGTGCTCTGCCCACCACGGGTATCGAAACCCGGTTTTAACGTTGTAAGTCCACAGACATACCTCTGAGGCACTGGGGGGCAGAAGGAGAAGGACAGTGAAAAGAAGATAGTAGAACTTTAATATAAACTCACCATAAACGGTTCAGTCTCGGTGTTGGAACTCACTAAAATGAGGGTAATGCTTTCTGAGCACGCGCCCAAATAACACGTTCTCTGACATTCCTATATCCTTCGTTTTTGGTAAACATAAATAAACAGAAAATAAAAGAAGGGAAAAGTCTCGTCTCACTTAGATGTGTATTCATCCTAAACTCTGGAAACAAAATGGATAAATGACAACCTGTGATAAATAAAGACAAATAGCCAAATTCTGGTTGCTTGAATGGTTGTTAAAAGTGTATATTGAACAGCATTAAATTTCTACTATATCGTACTATAATGGAGCTTGCAAAGAATACATACAAAATTTGGATCTCGGAAAGTACCGCACCGATCATCACAAATCATAACTGGTTTATAATTTTGTAACTAGGCAGTATTTTTATAGCTGAGCAATAAATAAAATCAACAATTTCCATAAAAATTATATGTTTCACACTTAACTAATAAAAATCACAAACAGAAAATAAATTAGTTTCACATTCAACCATTAAACATTTCAAAATGGAGTAAGTTTAAAATATAAAGCCCTTTAAAAAACAAACTTAAAACATTTGTTTTTCTTTAGTGAAAATTCATGAGTGTTGCAAAAGAAAAGCAAGTACTTTCATTGATAACTGTGTCTATAAAGAAATACTTCAATAAAATCTAATGATAGCTCATTTTTTAAGTAACATTTTAATAAAATCATTTTTCTTATTAATGGTGAGCGTTATTGAATACCAAGTATAAGTACTTTGTTGTAGAACTGTCAGACAATTTCAGAAAAGGCCCAGAGGGCTGACATTTCTGTCAGTTTATTTAATCTTTTAATAAAAACATTTTATCAAATTACATACACACACACACATATGTATAACTTAAAAAAAACAATCCGAAAAAATTAAACAAATAACGCTTCACTGATTGAAATGATACCAGGGTACAAATTAAAATGTGAGATTAAAAAATGTTCCCCAGGTTTTGGAGGTGACTGAGAAAGTAGGACCTACATTGCGGCGGGGATACATCGTCTATCAGTAGTTAACCTCCATTCGCCAATCTTACATAAGAAATAAAGAGTAGTAATAGATACAGAAATAGAAATTGAGAGAGTGAGATGTGGGTGCTCAAGCCCACAACGTCCTATATCCATATCACCCTCCATGTATAATGTATAATAACTGGGTATTGATGTACCGAACATTATTAACGTGTATTTAAAATTGATCAGGTACAAATTGTTAAAGAAAATAATATTTAATAGAAATTGAAAACTAGAAACCAGAAATAGCCTATATCAAATCCTTTACAAATGTTAAGCACGTTCACCTGTTAGAACGATCCAAGCTCCAAATTTATTTCATCATCCGTTATAAAACTTCACGTGCGAATTTAGATAACGAAATAAGTGAATAATCCTGAAGGAGAGCGACATCTATAGATTTGATTGATTTGTATTCAAAGACACTATGTGTTTAATCCACTAAGGAGCTTCAATGCGAGCTGGATTCTGTTACTGAATAGAGTTCAAGAGTTAAATGGCAAACTCCGTGAACTCGTGAGTTTTTAACGCAATTTTAGCCACAGAAAATGTGTGAAGATTCTCTCATTGTTACTCCTCTCTGCTTCTCAGTTTGTGTTTATGTCTTAATATCATATATTCTGATATACAACTCAATTACTTCTTTCGAATTTATGCGAATAAACCTTATAGCGGCTAAAAATGATAAGTACGTTTTCACAAGACTAAAAGCTTTACACATAATCAATTGGTCATTGTGATCTTAAATTCAATGTAAATTTCTGACAAACAATTCGAATTAATGTATTTCACTAAACTTTTAATCTTTATTCAGTTTATTACCTTATCATCATGTTTATGTCAGATAGACCATTGGACAATTAAAAGATATTGATACTTAAGCTTTCACCCAGGTTAGATTTAACTTGTATCTGCTATTGCAAGTTTCGTTTTCTAACCTTTTTTGTATTAAATTCATAAATGTTAGTTAACTGCACATAGATATACATCATTAATTTAAAGAGACGACAGAGAAGTAACATGTGTTAACAGTTTTATCGCATTGAACCTTATAAAACTAAGTACAAAAATTAACATATGATGTAACTGACAAGTGTACACCTGTAAGTATTTAAGTTCTCAGATTTTCATTTCAAAACAGACTGGTGGAGGCTTAACATGAGCAATCCGAACAGATCGAAGAAGGCTTAACTTGTCCAGGTCCACTTGGCACATTATGTGAGCCTTTAAAACTGGTAGTCGTTTCCAAAGTCACTATCGCTGTCCAGACGACTGTGTTCAGTTTCAATGTAATGTGTACGTGTCTTCTACACGGACTTTTAAAAGATTGTGTCCATAAGTCCACAAGATCACATTTCTTTACATGGACTTTTAAAACATTGTGTCCATTAGTCTGAACACAAACACACACATTTGTGTACTTGTATGTTGCGAACAGAATTTACAGGAAATAGAACAACGTCACTGATATTTGGGCTCTCATGTGATTATTGTTTTATAATGTTTAAGGACGAACGTTTCCACTGATAAATGAAAACGTAATATCCTACAGATAATATTTACCAGCATTATCTACAAAATAAATGTTTAAACTTTCAAGCCACAAATCTTTCCAAAAAGTGCAAGTTTGGAAAAAACATTCGTTTAAAATATTTCCAATTCTTCAGATAATATCAGCTATTCGTTAACAGGAACTTTCTTCGATGTACAATGTAATTGGTGTTACGCGTGTATATTGTGCGGATAAAACAATAATACATAAAATGTGTAAAACTTACATTGTATTCTCTACATTCTCATATTATATTAAACTTCACATTTTTTATTGCTATAAACAGTATAATACCAACTGAATACATAGAGAAAACGATAATATTAAATTAACATTCTGATATGCTTTTGAAATCCAGAACACATAAGAATAATGTTTTTGTTTTGTTTCAGTTTATATCATTCTTTTGAAATTCATATCAGTGTTGATAATTCTGTACGAGATAATGGAAAGAGTCCTTTGATATATATATTTTTTGGAAGCCAAGAAAAGTTTTTTCTGTAAAATAAAACTGTAATTTACAGTGTAAATAATGGGAATTTTATTTGACTTCAAACGCCACATTACGGTACGTTTAAGTTAGAACTGTTTTTTTCTAACTCATTAAATCCAAGAAAAGTTTTTCCTAATACATTAAGATTTAGGAGTGTGTGTTAATCTTACAGTAAATGTAGTTTGTTCTAGTAGTTTTATCTTCTTAAAATAGACTGTTACAATGTTATAATTTTAACACAGATTAGAAAATAAGTTATTACAGATAAATTTAAGTAACGTTGAGAAACACTTTTAGGCGTGATGTAATTGCCTATTGTGAACAAATAATTAATATTTTTATATAATTGACTTCACTATATAAGCCTTGTGATAATCTTTGTGACGAGATAAGTAAACAGATGCTAAGACTGTTTTCTTATTAAAAGAAGATCCCAACTAGGCACAGTGGCTAGCGTATCGAACTTAGGATTTGAGGGTATTAGGTTCGAAACGTGGTACTGTCGATCACACTTCGCACTTCAAGCTGTGTGAGTGTTACCAGAGTGACAGTCAATCTCATTAATCAGTGATGAGTTTTCGTTCAAGCAGTAGGCGCTGCTGACTGGTTGATTGCCTTTTCTTTGCACCGTAGTTCAAAATAAAGACGCCTATGAATGAGTCACAGAAGTCTTTGACCTGAATGTTTAATCAACAGTGTTCAGATGAGCAAACAAACAAATATATCCAAAAAAACTAATTATTGTTTAAAATAGTTCTAGCCACTAAATATAGACTGGTTAAGATTTTTGTAATTTATCTTTTCAACGAAATAACATATTAGGTTAAGCAAAATTCCTTCATATTGTGTTGACTTATCAGCACTTTTTAAACATTTGTTCACATTTTGTTGACTTAGTAGCGCTTTTAACACGTAAAATAAGATACTGATATATGACTAAACACCGGAAGGAAATTGTGTTAATCACGTACAAGATCCACTCTTGTACACTTGCTTGAAAGCCCTCTGTGAAAATTAGAATACTTTTTATAGAGACAAAAACATCCAATAACATTTTTAAACTCTTCTTAGGATTAAATGATTTTTTTTATTACGTACGATTTTCCAGTTAGAATTGAAATCTTTGTTTCTAGAGGTATATTCGTGCTTTTAAGTATATTTGGTGGAATTACGAAGTAAGCTGAATTATCATGATGAAAGTAAGAATAATTGATTTTAGTACGCTTGTGGAATATTATAAGCTACACCATAAACTGTGTATTATAAAGATGTAACAAATAGTGGTATTTAAAACCTCCGGTCACGAAAAACCGACCCTCCATAAGTCGCGCAAAATATTGAAATATTATGTCCCAGAAAGCGCTGGTTTGTTAAAAATAAACTACTTGACTTTACTATTCAGAATCGTTTTCCAGATTTAAAATCCATGAAATATGAAAAAATATACGAAGCTGTATATATGAGTAATGGTTTTAGAGGCTTCATCGTTTCCATCTTCTCCAGAATCAATATCATACACCTTACTTTTTCTGATATAATTCAATTTTGACCCCTCAGGACGGGTCTAGCATGGCCAAGCGTGTTAAAGCGTTCGACTCTTATTCCAAGGGTCGCGGGTTCGAATTCCGGTCGCACCAAACATGCTCGCACTCCCAGCCGTGGGGAGTTATAATGTGACGGTCAATCCTACTGTTCGTTGGTAAAAGAGTAGCCCAAGAGTTGGCGGTGGGTGGTGATGACTAGCTGCCTTCCCTCTAGTCTTATACTGTTAAATTAGGGACGGCAAGCGCAGATATCCCTCGTGTAGCTTTGCGCGAAATTCAAATATATGTATATATATATATCCCCTCAGGACACTTGTCCTTCTTATTATTCTTCTTTCTACACTTTCAGCATCATTTCTTCACTTCCAGTTAATATGATTCGTTTTATTCGAGCATGAATCCAAACGTAAGCAGCATCTACAAACACTACAGGTGAAGCAGCCTCCTTTCTTTCTGTGTTTGTTTCTAACAAGACATTTTTCAGATTTCACTTATGAGCATATTTTTTTTCAATCAGAATAAGAAGCTTTTTTAAACTATATTATTGTAGGCTTCCAGTTCATTCTTCTATTTTGATGTTTTTCCTTAAATTTAGGTTGGTTTTTCGCGACTAGGGTCTTAACAAAATATTAATAAGAAAAATCTTAATCTCTTAATCCAATGATGTGATTCCGATAAACGTTAATCTGATGTGAGACAACAAAAGTATGACCAATAAACTTTAAAGTGTATGCTTTTATGTCTTTATTTCACTTAGAGCTATGACTACACTTTTCACTGTGTTAAAGAAGTTAATCAACAATTTCTGGTGACAAAGTTAGTCCTTCAGATTTTGATACACAAAGATAAAATGGGATACATTTTGACAACCAAATAAACACATATTTTGCCACGTCGACAGAAAGTAGTTTATAAGAAATTAGCAGTCATATGTGTCAAAACTTCTTTACTTTCTTCATATACCTTAATATATAAACTTTTCTCTTTCGTTCATCGAGATTAATTTTCTATGCCAATGATGTTCTCTAATTTATTAATTTCCCTGCTTTATTTACTCTATAGCGGTATCTCTTCCTCTTTTCTTTCGGCCTAAACCGAAACTGTACTCTCGATCCTCACGTTTTCCTAAGCCAAAGTGAAACCGTCGTTTAATGAAATCCTCATACTCTCGTGGTATGCCAGAGTCCAATGAACTACGTTTCCCAAGACCAAAATCGAAGTGTTTTTCTTGCCGTTTACCAAGGCCGAAAGAAAACCTCTCTCTCTCATCATTTTTCTTGCCTAGTCCAAAATCATAAGTGAAACCCCTTTCATCATCTATGTTATACATGTGGGGCAAGAACCGCTTTCCCAAGCCGAAAGCAAACTGCTGAGGAACGCTTTTATAATTCGAAAAGAAACTTTGGTGTTCAAGATGATCTGATAAAATGTCATCGGGAAAGGTGAAAGAATCCCTTTTACCAAGACCAAAGCTATACATTTGGTCTGCTCTCTTGGATTCAAAGTCATCAAAGTGTTGTCTTCTTTTGCCGAGACCAAACCTGTATAGATCGTGAGTCCCCTTCTTCTGCGTATAACCAGAATATTGTATGTCTTCTCTCTTCTCACCTGATGAGACAGCGAATAGTTGGGTCATCCAGAGAAATCCCCAGGCGACAAGAACCCCTTTTGTTATTCTGAAGAAAAGAAAGCAAACGAAGCTTGGATGAAGATTATAAGAATTAATGCAAAAATATTAAATCAATTACAAGTATTGTATTTTTGTTCAACTTTATCAAAAAAGATGAAATAAAATAGATACAAATCTGAATCAGGACAAATTAGCCACATACAATTTCGGAGTTACTTTGGGCAGTACATTCAGAAGTAACAATACCTTTCTATTTAATTCGATAATTGGTTTATAAATATTTATTTTTCTCCTTCCAAATTATATTTTGGAAAAGAAACTGCTTTCTGAAAAAAGAGCCCTTTTACATCCATGTTTACAAAGCTAAACGAAATTGAAAACAATGCGGCATTAATGTTTCCTTCATTTTTATAATTGTCTTTACTTTTTGTCTCACTTCACATAAATATTTCACCATTGTACTTTAAGGATATCAAAACCATGTTTGTAAATCACCGAAACGAAAGCAAATGAAAAGCAAATGTTCTATTGTCCTGGAAACTATTCATACATTGTTTATATTCACACCATCAAGGGGTGAAAGTTATTTTATGTTATTGCGATGATGGTTGAAACTTTAGGTATGTGTGAGTACGAAATAGTTTAAAGACTATTTTAGCTATTTTTGTCAAACTACAAAGATAACTCATATAACATATTCTGAATTTGTATATTTGTGTATGTTTCCCCCCATTGTGGCACAGTTGTATGTCTACGGACGCTAGAAACTGGGTTCCGATACCCGCGGTGGGTAAAGCACAGATAGCTCATTGTGTAACTTTGTGCTTTAATTACATTCAATCAAAACATGTACGTGTATCTGTTAGAAACCGACTCTTTGTTTAACGTATCTGATAAATTGGACTTCTTTATCAATTGTTTTTTTACAAAAGATAAAAAAGCACAACGAGTGGGATTAGAAAAACAGCTTATAAAGATTTTGTAGTTTAACATGATTTCTCTCACGAAGATTTTTGATAAAGTGAACGAAAACTACGTTTGAAAGTTATATTTGAAACAAACATTTGTTTATTTATGTTCTCTTTACAAACCTCCCTTATTTTATTTTGTAAAGAAAACCACAATGAGATTATTTTGTTTATCATGCTCGCATGCGTTATGACACACAGAACATTAAAGAAAGAGCCACGTAAAAACAAAGTTGGTGTGGAGATTTAATTTATGTTTCTTTTATGGAAGAAATATATTAGTAAAACTTAAAGCCACATTACTCTTATAATAAAAGTTTAATATGATTCATAAGAGTTCCCTTTGAATGAGAAAAAATGTTTTTTTGAAAAATAAACGTCAGATGACTATTCATTGACAGTTAAACAGGAATCTTTTGGCTGAGTATAAAGACAAAAAGTAGGATGAACAGGAGGTGTTGTCCAAGTTCCACACAGCGAAAGAAACGCGAGTGAACAAGACATTATATTTAATAAATTTATACAACTAAAGTAAATATCAAAACAGCATAATTTATTCAAAGTCTTTGTAATTTCATCTAATACATTCTTTTAAGATATAATAATAGCGTATTCAAATTACCGAAAGGAAGACATCAGTGAAAAGGAAAATAAACACATTTCACTTTTATAAAGTTTTATTTATTTAAAAAAAAATCATTTTTGCTGAAATATGTCTCACATAAACACCACTCTTCTGTTAAAAACAGTACTTTATGAAAAATAACAATAATATCTGATAACTTCATGTATGGATCAAAAGTTTATTTTGATAACAAGTTTTGTATGTCATTTGGAGTTTCACGCAACGCTAATTCACAATATCATGTCACAACCTAATGTATGAAACACATGTTCCAGAAGTTTCTGCTGAGTCATCGTTTACTTTCTTGACAGACGAACAGTGTTTGTCTTCACTAAACATTCGTAAAATCGAATTTTTGTTCATGTAACCGAAACTTGCAAATTTATTTATAATATTGAAGCAATAAAGAAAACAACATTTTTATTCACAGGTGTTATTATCACAATTATTTCTCTCCTTTCAAAAATTCTAAAAACAGTGCTGATTTATCTAAGTGTATCTTGGCTCTATTGTTTTATCGTTTAACGTCTAACACTAAAGTATAACTGTAATTGAAATGACCTCTCTCAATGTTCTGTGAATTATCACAGCTGCTTCAAGTGTAAACGCATAAAATAATGACTTATGAACAAAAAAAGATTTATTTCGCAAACCAAGAAGCAGACTTCAAACATTTGTTTTGTAACATTGTACACAAGTAGAGTAATTTAGTTTACATTCGAATAACATCTGCAACAAACGTCTTCATGAAAAACTATTCATAAATAATTGTTTAGAAGAAAGAAAAATAGCATATCCACTGAAAATGTATTTACTTGTATTCATGGTTAAATGCCTACTTCAACTTGTTTTGTGCTAATTCACGTATTGGAAGCCATATTCTGTTCAACCAATTGGTTTTATTATTCGACCTGTTTGAAAAGCACCGTGAAACAGTTTGGAGAACCGAGCTCGTGCTCAGTGAATAGAAAAATGTTGGCTGGGGATAAGAAAAATTATTAACGTTTATATTAGCAGATGTGAGTCAGCTTAATTTTGTTTCTCTTCCAGATGGACTTTAGACTGAGTTACACAACAACAACATGATGTTACAAAGTAATAATAGAATCTTCATGTGTAAAGCAGCAACGTTAGACATAAATTGGTTAGTAGTACAAACCAAACTATTTACACTTTCCTTTGTTGTTACGTGCTACACAATCGGACGTAATGTAAACACGTTAAACTCGAGTGAATTAACAGGATTTCTTCTCCATATTCATGGTAGTGATACAAAACTTAGTAAGTAATTTTTTTCAAATTCCATCATTTACTGATTGGAAACAATGTAAGTGAATTTTATTCATTGTAATAATAAATACTTTTATTTACACCGCAGACTTTCATTTGGGTTTTGTTGAGGCATGTTTACATGTCAGTTTACAATGTGGCTGTCTTGTACTTTTATTATGTTAAAGTATGTTTATATGTCAGTTTACAATGTGGCTGTCTTGTACGTTTATCATGTTGAAGTATATTTGCATGCCAGTTTACAATGTGGCTGTGTTGTACATTTATCATGTTAAAGTATGTTTACATGTCAGTTTACAATGTGGCTCTCTTGTACGTTTATCATGTTAAAGTATGTTTACATGTCAGTTTACAATGTGGCTCTCTTGTACGTTTATCATGTTAAAGTATGTTTGCATGTCAGTTTACAATGTGGCTGTCTTGTACTTTTATCATGTTAAAGTATGTTTACATATCAGTTTACAATGTGGCTGTCTTGTACGTTTATCAGGAACTATAAAAGCTGTGCAAATCCTCATTTGCTTTCGACGATGTTTTTATTGCTTAATAAATTCAACAACTAGTTTTACTAGCGTTATTATTGTTAATGAAGATAAACGTATGCTGTTACTGAACAAGAAACAGGGTCTCCATGAAAACAATAATTGAAACTAAGGAAACAATAATAGAAGGAAAAATTAAAATATCACTATGAAAATGTTAATATAACTACAGCATCTGATATTACAACACTTAGAGTTACTTTTCTTGTATTTGATTTTATGTTTAAATTATTCAAATTATGTATTAAACATTTTCTTATCTATTCATAGAAAACAAATACACAAATAAGATATACCGCAGACACGGCATGGCCAGGTAGTTAAAGCACTTGACTCGTACTCTGAGAGTCGCGGGTTTGAATTCCCGTCTCACCAAGCGTACTTGCCTTTTCACCGTGGGGACTTATAATATGACAGACGATCCCACTATTCATTTGTAAAGGGGTAACCAAAGAGTTAGCGATGGATGGTGATAACTAGCTGCCTTCTCTCTAGCCTTACACTATTAAATTAGGGACGGCTAACGCAGATATCCTTTGTGTAGCTTTGAGCAAAAAACAAACAAATATAGACTACTGGCCAAAATCTTAAGGCCAATGAACATAAAAAAAAAATATGCATTTTGCGTTGTTATACTCAACCACGTTTTTTGAGAAGAGCTTCGAAAAAATGAAAATAAGAAAAGGAAAATAAAAAACAACTTTTTACCATTTAATAGGCAAAATGTGAACACTATGAAATTAGCCTAACTACAATGTATTTACATTAATTCTTCTCTACATTCAAAACTTTTTGAAGCTGGCCAAAAGTTTAAGACCATAAAAAAGAAGTCCTAAACAGGGTAGAAAATGCCCAACAAGAGGTCTCAGTAGTGAGTTGCACGGCCGTCAGTGCGAATAACTGCAAACTTTGCTTTGGCACGGTCGGTATAAGCGTTTGCAGAAGGCTGGCTGGAATGTTATTCCAAGTGGTGAAGATGGCTTCACGAAGATCATGCACTGTTTGGAATTGTCGTCCATTTCAATAAACTTCCCTTGCCATCCATCCCCAAACATTTTCAGTGGGGTTCAGTTCGGGCGAACACGCTGAATGGTCCAAAAGAATCACGTTATTCGCCATGAAAAAGTCCTTTTGTCCTGCGGGCAATGTCCATTGCAGCGTTGTCCTGCTGAAATATCCAGTCATTTCCACACAGGCGAGGGCCTTCAGTCAATAAGGATGCTCTCTCCAGCGTGCCAATGTAGCCAGCTGCTGTTTGATGTCCCTGTATAACCTGAAGCTCCATTGTTCCATGGAAAGAGAAGGTGCTTCTCAGCAAAGTTTAACCGAACTGTTTCGTGGTGTGGAAGGAGACGTGGCCTTTGAAGACGTTTACGGTTTTTAAAGCCTTTCACTCGTAGATGCCGTCTTATTGTTCTTGCGCTGCATTCTGTGTCCGTTAGAGCCTTAATCTGGTTCGACGATCGGCTAGTGACTTGCCGGACAACCCGTCGAATCCTCCTGCTCAACGCCGGCGAAATTTTCTTGGGCTGACCACTTGAAATTCTCGTTTTGTATCCCTCAGAATCTTTTAAAAAATTTGCGACAGTAGTTTTACTACGCCTAATCTCACCAGCGATGGCAAGTGAGAGAGACCTTGCTTTTGCAGCTCGACAATTCTGCTACGTTCAAACTCTGTCACCTTTTTATCCTTTGGCATGTTTTTACCCAATGTAACACAGGAGATGTCAGTGGGAGATGTTGACAACGCTAATGCTTGAACAGAAATGACTAAATTTCGTTACGTGTTTACCAATTAACGCTTCATTTCAGTATGATCTTAAACTTTTGATCAGCTAGTATTTAGGATAATTTTATAGTGTTCACATTTTCCCTATTAAATGTTAAAAAAGTTTTTATTTGTATTTTCCCTTTTCTTATTTTCATCTTTCGAAGCTTTACTCAAATAAGTGGTTGAGTCTAACAACGCAAAATGCATATTTTTTCTTTATGTTCATTGGCCTTAAGATTTTGGCCAGCAGTGTATATCCTGTTTTTAATTAACAAAAAATAATGGAATTAACTATCACATGTTCGTTTTAACTACACAGTGATGAAAACATAAATAATAGATGTACTTTCGCAGGGTTCTCAAAAATGTTCTCTTTCAAGAGTAAATAAATCCAATATATAGAACAATAAATAATTGTATTTCTTGCTTTTGAATTCGTATGTCATACTGTATTGTAGTTTACAGAGTGCATAATTCTTCTCGTGATTCATGGCATGCACAAGTTTTGCTGTACAAACTGTAACGTTAATTGTCCCTTATATGACGTCATTTTAATTACTACTGCCTAACTGACAGATAACATGCTACTGCCATATGATAATCGCAGGCGGTTTTTGGTCCCCTTTCGAGGAAATCATACCAGAGTTAATTAAACAAAACACTTAAAAGTACTGATGGCCTTGTGGCGGTCGGTGCTGTTGACTAGCATTCTTCTTTGGTTAATAGTTGAATATTAAGAACAGCTATAACTGAGATCTAGAAGTCCTTCAGCTGGACATTTAGCTGTGTGTCATAAAAAATTTGCTTTTTCAGATTGCTAACTTCAAATAAATATTATTTTAAAATGTAAGTTATAGTTGGGTCGCTTGTGCAACGTTTGAGGTGTATTAATGATAAAGCCGACATGATGTATCTCTCTCCATATATAATTATTTACATGACAATAACACAATTCCAAAGCACAAGTTGTTCGGTGAAAGTGACGTAATTGTACTATTTTACTGAAATTGACTTGACAAGTAATATTAGTATCTAAGTTATAACCTTTTCTACATCTCAAAAGTAACGTATTAAAAGATTTTCAAAAAAAAAATAAAAGCGAGAAATTATAAAAGCTTCAATAAAATGACGTAATTGATTTTTAAAAAGAAAAAAAAATGAAGATTTGAGGTCGACTGAATTTAGTTTCTATTGAAACAATGCACAGTAGGTTTGATTTGTTGAAATTTCGTGCAAATCTACATCAGGGCTATGTGCGCTAACTATCCCTAACGTATCAATGATTTAGAAGGAAGGAAGCTAGTCAATGCCACCTACCGGAACATCTTGAGATACTCTTTTTACTAACTAATAGCTTAATTGGCAGTCACATTAAAATAACCTCACAGTTGAAAGAGTAAGCGTATTCAGTGTCGAGGACTCTAACCCGCAGATTGCGAGTCAACTGCCCTAACCACCAGGCCATATATAACCACAAATTCAAATATCAATATGTGGGAACGTTGTTCCCATTATTTAGTATAACTAAATTTTAAAAAAAAAATAGACATGAGATTATTCTATACTTAGTCTAAAAAAGTGATTTAAGTTTCCAATATATGATATTATTATAATATACATAAATTAACATTCTATGCTTTACTATATCGACTAAATTTATATCGACCAAACAAATATGAGGTTAACAATTTGTTCAAAACTGAAAATACTGAACGAATCCTTAGATTAAGGTTAAGAACCTCTTCACTTATTTAACGTACATCCATCAGTTATCCTTTCTCCAAATCCACAATTCTCCCAACGAGTCAGTATGTTTAATGACTTTCAATGCTAAAATCTAGGTTCAACTCTTCGCAGTGGACAAAGTGCAGATAGTCCATTGTGTAGTTTTGGGTTATAAACTCAAAACAAAAGTGAAATACACAATTAATGCCAGGGCGCCACCAGGGGAGTTTATTATTCTTGTTTTATTTATTTAAGAAATATCTTTAAATTACTTTATTTCATTAAACCTTCGAATTGAAACTAAAAATATTTCTTGAGAAAAACTGAATGTCCTATAACAAAGAACTTTTATGAATCTAGCAGATAAATTTGAGTCCAAAGGAAAATGCTATAAGAAGTTTTGTATAATAAACCACACTAAAGCAACAAACCTACATATTGAGGATAAATCATTGATTCATTTTGATGGCTTGGTAACGCTTGGAGCAAATAATTCGAAGAGCTGACGATTTGATTACATTTACAACAAAAGGAGTGAATGATACTGAAAAATCAAGTTGGCAGTGGATGCTACTGGCTGGCTGCCTTTCTGTCAGCTGAAAATTACGGATAGCAGTCCTCAGATGATGTTTAAGTTTTGGCAAAGATGAATAACTAATGTATTAACTTCATAGCGGTTATTTCTTTTATTAGAACTAAACTAGAACTTCTTCTATGAAATGATGTCTCTGTTAAAGCCACGCTAAAATTTAAATCGGAAATATCCGAAAGGTGGTATATTGCGTTCATATCAGGATCTCCAGGAAACATTACTATTAAGCTACGAATATGCTTGCTTTATGTGGAGATAGATTTACGCACATAACGATTCTTGTTGTCCTTTACTCCCCAGTGACATTGCGGCATGTCTGCGGACTTGCATTCCTATAAACTGGATTTTGATATTCGTGGTGGACAGAGTAGGTTTATGCTTAATACAAACAAATAAACATCTTCTTGTCCTTTCAATAAAAAAAAATATTCACCACTTTGATGTTCTGACTGTAGTTTAATAAAAAAATCTTAAATTATTTTGCTAGAAGAAGATATGTCTAAAATGTCTTGTTTTTACTGCTAGTAACATGAACTGCGACTCAAAACCTGATTTTAACTATTGTAGGCATTCCGCTGAACCACTGGGGGATGGCACCAAAGAGCGCTTATATTAAAATATTGAGTATTGTGTACACTGAGGCTTAACTGAAAAAAACACACAAAAAATGGCTCCTCTATTCAAACAAACACAAAAATATAGTAAGAAGGCTTGTGACTTTAATATTAAATGACAGTGCTGATTTTACTTGAGTTTATAACACGTGGACACTCTCTTATGTGATCTTATTGTTTATAGGATAGAATTCTGAAAACAACAAGCCAGTTCCATGGTAATGTTTCTTATTGTTGCTTCAAATCAATGCCTGAAGCTGAGAGACATCACAATATCCGTTAGTGTAGCCCTGTGAGACAAGTTACTGTGACTTGTGCTCTATGTAACTGTACTCTGACTTGAAGAAACGAAATTATTTTTTAAAAAGAACTGTTTTCAATTTCCTGAAGAAAACCTACTTCGTACAAAACATTGACTTTTATATATGAACCTGTATGAACAAAACAAGAAATCAAACATCTTACAGATGTTAATATTAAAGTCATAGGTTTCACATCGTGTGTTTCTTGTGACAAGAAAATGGATAATTATTCATGTATTTATTGTTGTAAGGTCATAAAAGAACCTAATTTTTTGTACTGCTTAGTCATTTTCAACTTCTTTGATTCTGAGCCAATTAAATTTTATCTGTACAACTTTATAGCGAAATTTATGCAACTATTTTAAATATTAATTTATTGTTCAGCTAGGGTTAAGAACTCGATCGAATCATATTTGTAGATGTGCAGTCAACATTCTTGCTAAAATTCCAAAGCATGGTATGAAGCTGAGTTAAATGTTTATCTACATGAATATTTGGTTGTTCATGATTCGTACGAGTTTCGTTGTTAAGTTTTAAAATCAACTCGGTTAAGTGAATACTGATGTGGTTCTCTCGAGCTCGAAGAATCTTTAACCTACCTGCACATGTATTAACATAAGGTTTGAGGAACATAGAAAAATTTCAATGTTTCTATCAGTAGTGACAAAGATTGACGCGCTAATAAATCTTTGCCCAAAAGCTTTATCTTTATCTTAAGTACTAAGATAAACAAATGACATATTTGTGCTCTATCCACCACGGTATCGATACCCAGTTTCTAGCAGTATAAGTCTACAAAAATACTGCTGTGCCATTGGGGGAATTGTGTCTCTCTTATAGCAAAACCACATCAGGCTATCTGCTATGTTCATCGAAGGGAATAGAACCCCTGAATTTGGCGTTGTAAATCCGAAGAGTACCACTGTCCCACAGGAAACATACCGTGGCAATAAGACTATAGTTTTATTTTTCATAAAGAAGACGATATAATCAAATGAAATATTGAACTGTCCTTTAATTGGCTTATAACTTAACAAAGTACATTGTAATGAGGTTATTTTTTTTACTCTTGTAATTTTGTAAATTTTACTGCAGAAAACGTAGTGAATTTTGCGATCATTACGTCCCTTAAAACAACTTCTTGAATTATTTTACGTAAATTGTATGTACTTAACATTCTTTTTTCGGGATTTATTTAGTTTTACTCTAACCATACTGTCCTATCCCAAATAGGAAGCAGTATGTCTGCGGGATTATAACGCTAAACGAATCGAGGTTCGATACCCAAGACCTACACAATAGGATAGATTTGTGTTTAAAATAAACATACAAACTAACTTAATGTGACGTGCTGTATATAGACAGGCCCGGCATGGCCAGGTGGGTTAAGGCGTTCGACTCGTAATCTGAGGGTCGCGGGTTCGTATTCCCGTCGCACCAAACATGCTCGTCCTTTCAGTCGTGGGGGCATTATAATTTTACAGTCAATCCCACTATTCGTTGGTAAAAGAATAGCCCAAGAGTTGGCGGTGGGTGGTGATGAATAGTTGCCTTCCCTCTAGTCTTACACTGCTAAATTAGGGACGGCTAGCGCAGATTGCACTCGAGTAGCTTTGCGCGAAATTCAATAAAAACAAAAAAAGAAACTGTTTATAGACTATTTTAGCGTCTAGCGGTAACAACAACAACAAAAACTATAAAGTAATTTTAGGACTTCTCGAACTTTATGAGTGCATACTTTCCAGTTAAGTTCCCCCGTTAATCAAAGGTATAATTTGACGATATATATACGAGGGCTGTTCAAAAAATACGCGGACTGACGTCATAAAACAAAATGTACTTTATTTAGAAGTTACAGATCTGGGACCCCTTCAAAGTACTCTCCTCCCCAACGCACACACTTATCCCAACGGTGTTTCCACTTGTTGAAACAGTCCTGGTACGCTTCTTTTGTAATGCCCTCCAGCTTCTTCGTCGCATTTGCCTTAATCTCGGGAATCGTCTCAAATCTTCTTCCTTTCAAGGATCTTTTGAGTTTGGGGAACAAAAAAAAATCGCAAGGAGCAAGGTCAGGTGAGTAGGGGGGTGGAGAAGAACAGTGATCGAGTGTTTGGCCAAAAACTCACGAGTTCTGAGGCACAAATTTCGCAGCAACGCGGTGCATCTTCAATTTTTCGGTCAAAATTTCGTAACAAGATCCAACTGATATCCCACACTCTTCAGCAAGCCCCCTGACAGTCAGACGTCGATTTGCCCGCACTAGGGTGTTGAGTTTGTCGACGTGTGGGTCGTCAGTTGACGTGGAAGGACGTCCAGGACGTTCATCATCTTCAATGGACTGTCGACCATCCTTAAAACGTTCATGCCACTTGAAACATGCCGTACGCTTCATAGCAACATCACCGTAAGCCGTGTTAAGCATAGCAAAAGTTTCAGTCGCAGATTTTCCAAGTTTAACACAAAATTTCACAGCAAGTCGTTGCTCCTTCAGGTCATTCATTCTGAAATCCGCCAAACGAAAAAAATCGAACTTCACTTAAAACCGCGTAGCTAATACACAAATGAAGATATCTGCAATCGGGAAATGGCATCGTAATCAGCTGATCTGTGCATACCTAGCGACACCAAGCGGATTTCCCTGGAACCAACTGGAGCCGCGCAATTCAAACAGTTCGCGTATTTTTTGAACAGACCTCGTATACATATACCAAATTATATCTTTATGCTGTTCACAGGTTTTTAACTAAAATTTACCATAAACTGGAAACGACGTTTTGCATAAAATTTCTGATGAATAATAACAATTACTGAGCTACAAGAAACGTGTAGGTAGAAATATTTTTGTTCTTCATGTTGAAGGGACTTAAACGTTAGGGTAATGAAGTTAGAGATAAAAACGACCCTTACTTTGTACTTTATTTTTTGAGTCAACATTTCTTACACCATTACCCCTGATGAAGTCGCAATGGTGAAACGTTGGTTTAAATAAAGTTTTCTATCATTACCTAGAGAGTAAAGGATTTCTTCAGATTTTATTGTAAACTTGTAGGAATATTTTTATTAATGATCACTTCACACTTCCTGGTAATATACTATGCTAAATCAATCAACGAACTGAATGTAAAATACCGCTTTGATTCCAAAATAGGTAGAATACCCGACAAATTAAATTGTATTTTTCTAGTAAATCTAGGATGAGTAAATAATAAACCTGACGACCAATCACGCAGAGTTCAAAATCCCTCAACAGAGGGTGTGAAATTTCATGCAGTGAATAAGTGTGGGCGAGCATAAAAATCGGCGTTACAGATGAAATAAAAAAGTAAACTTCTTCAACCATACTTGTAAAGAAATGGTTGTTTTTTGTGAAAATATATGAATAATTCATAAGTTAGGTTTAAATAAAATTACTAAGAAAAAAGGTTCAAGTCCTGTTTTACCAGCCACTTATATTAGGTTTAATGACTAGTTCCACATAATAACATTTTCGAAACAAAATGATTTGATTATCCAACGATGAATAGAAAACAACGAGCTGTTAACGACTTAGTTCAGTATATTTGTTATTCATGAAGAACGAATTATGTAAAATAAGAGCTACGAGATTAGAGACTATATTATTCTAAATACATGTACAAGGTGAAAACTCGATGTTAAAAATGTTAAAATTACACTTTTAAAGCTTTGAAGAACTTGATAACAATACACAATACTTGGCTTATCTAACTTTTGTTTTTAAGACTCAATTTTGTGGGGAACTTCCAAAAGCTTCACTATTTTTTTTTTTGTAAAAAATCGTTAGCGTCATGAATTATAATTTGTATCTATTTTCCATTTTTCAAGTATTTCTTACGCCTGTAAATACAAAGTTTTTAGATTACAAAAGTAGTGATTTTATACAGAATAAGTGCATTATCTTCCTTCCTCTGTACAATTGCAATTTAATTCATTGCTTATTTTGAGACGAACGAATAATAGATGATTTCGCTCCTGGTTGTAAGCAATGATTGATGCAATAGGCTATTATTTTCGAATAAAATCCCACTACGGCCCGGCATGACCAGGTGGTTAAGACACTCGACTCGTAATCTGAGGATCGCGGGTTCGAATCCCTGTCACATCAAACATCCTTGCCCTTTCAGCCGTGAGTGCGTTATAATGTTACGATCAATCCCACAACTCGTTGGTAAAAGAGTAGCCCAAGAGTTGGCGGTGGGTGGTGATGACTAGCTGTCTTCCCTCTAGTCTTACATTACTAACTTAGGGACGGCTAACGTAGATGGCCATCGTGCATCTTTGCGCGAAATTCAAAACAAACAAACGAAAAAATTCTCACTAAGCATATTAAAACTGTGAAAATTGCTTAAGTTAAGAACATAGCGGGTAAATGTCACTACACTATCTCTGCTAAAAAAAACGTACATCAAAAACAGTCTTTCTTTGTACTTATATCTCTTGAATTAAACTTAAACGTTTCTTTTTATTTGTAGCTGATTGTTTTATATTTACAGTTTGTTCAACAAACATTAGGAGCAGAGCTTACAAAAATCAGTAGAGGTCGCCACTAAAAATATAAATACTTTCTCAGGCAGATTTTGTGGACAAGATTAAGAATGTGTTCTCAGCAATAGCGTACTACTAAGATGGTATCCTATAAATATTAAAACTCTGTCGTAGTTTGTACTGAAACAGTTCGTCATTCCCCATAACGACTTACTAAGGTTGTTGTTTGTTTCTTCCAACACGTTAATCATTGTTTTAGTTATCATCACTACACTTACACGTGTTGTTTGTTTGATGTTTGTGTTATGAAACATGAAACTTTACACACTGTAAGCAACCTTTTACGTGTTGTTTTGTATGTTCACCCAAAGTTACGCCCAGGTTATTTATCCTTACCATATCTAATTATTAAATAATAGACTAGAGGAAAGGCAGTTATTCAACAATACCCATATTAACTCTTTACCAAATGTAACTGAACAGCGGGATTTGACAGTTTCTCTTATAATGCACACATAGCTTCAAAATATGGGGTGAGATTTGGTGGAAATGAGACGTAAATTAGGAACCCTCGACTTTTTTGTGTAAAATTTAAATATGACATAACACACTTCTGTACTTTATTACATTCTGTCTAATAAATATAAATTAAATAAAATTACAGTTCTATTTTCTAAGCTAACAAACAATACCACTATGAATCGGAATTTCTTCTTGCTACTAATATAGAATATAAAGAAAAGTAATCCAATGAAAGATTGGGAAACTAAATCAGGAATACAACATAGAAGTATTAAAACACTCTTAAAGAAACTTTTTTTTTTTTTTTGAATTTCGCACAAAGCTACTCGAGGGCTATCTGTGCTATTGGAGAAACTAAAACAAGCACATAACTTCCATTAAATGTATTAAATCACAACTCTCCTTCTACACCTTTCATCTGACTTAATAAAATTGTCGTAATTTATTAATTATATGAGTTGTTTTATCTATATTGGTTTTAGTAACGAATAATTTGATAAAACGTTATTATCAGTTATTTATATTTAGTGTAGAGTTGTGGTGAAGGTGAAATTTACTGGAAAAGCGCCTACAAAAGAGTTTGGGAACCATATTATGCTCAGCTTGGCAAGCTCATTAAAAACAAAACTGAAATATATCTAAATTGTACTTTCCAACTGTGTTAATAGAGTTTGTAATTTTGTCACAGGATTATAATTTATTACTTGATTAAAATTTCTTGCAGCTTGGCCATTAATTTTTTGTTGTCTTGCGTACATATTCTAAACATAAGTAAAACAAGCAATCACACAGTAAACTCAACAGTTAAAGTAATTAACTCCACATCACTGAATCAACAATAACACAGTAACTCAACAATTACGATAGCTCCCCATTATCAAACCAGCAATAACACAGTAACTCAACAGTTACTGTAGCTCCATATTATTAAACCAGCAATAATACAGTAACTCAACAGTTACTGTAGCTCCACATAATTAATGATCCAAGATATAATCAATTCATGTGATTTTCACACTTCCTTTTAAAGCAGTAAAATGTGTGACTAGAACACTAGTTACGCATATCAAGTGACTTGATACCATTCTTCGAACGTTATAGCATTTGTATCGTTTAATAGAGCAACATATATGTGGGCTCGGCATGGCCAAGCGTGTTAAGGCGTACGACTCGTAATCTGAGGGTCGCGGGTTCGCATCCCGGTCGCGTCAAACGTGCTCGCCCTTTCAGCCGTGGGGGCGTTATAATGTGACGATCAATCCCACTATTCGTTGGTAAAAGAGTTGGCAGTGGGTGGTGATGACTAGCTGCCTTCCCTCTAGTCTTACACTGCTAAATTAGGGACGGCTAGCACAGATAGCCCTCGAGTAGCTTTGTGCGAAATTCAAAAGCAAACAAGCATATATGTGTGTGAAAAATAGTGAGGTTTATGTGACAAGACAATAACCTATATTAAAGGTGTAGCAACCAAAACGTTAGAAATTTTAACGAAAGGGCGGGGTACCGTGTGTAATATCAGAAGAAAAAATAAGGTAATTCACTTAGACATTATAAAAACACCGTACGTCTGAGAAGTATTTAATTAGCTTTATTTGGTGTAAACTAAAGAGTCCAATGTTATATCGTAAATCACTAGTTGTTCCCTTTCAATTTATTTTCCCTAGTTATTGTTGTTAATTTAATCGTGTAAACAATAGGAATATTAATTCTGCCTTTTTTAACTATCAGAAACTGAAACATCAGCAACAAAATAGTACTATTATAAATAAACAGATAATTTTATAGGATGTAACTACGAGTGACCGTCTATTTATTAATACATAAATAAATGGGCAGATGGCCATTCTTAATAAAAAAAAGATGTATTTTAAATTAATGCTACTTGGTAACAGACTGAAAATCTCGAAATGTATTGACTTTAAAACTCTACTTATACAAAAATAAATCAGTATATCTCGTGGGTACTTAATGTAGACAGAAAATGAATCTTTCAAGAAAGATTTCCAAAGACGGAAATTAATTATCTAGAATTATTGTACATCACTTCTGCCACTGCTTTCTCGTGACAGTTGGTAACATAAATGAATGCTTGTAAGAACTATTTACAATATACGAAATAGTTGCAAAGATACTTGCAACACTAATCTTCATTAAATCAAAATTACCTTTGACAGATAATTAAAGCACAAAGGGAAATAATTAGATGTGTTTATTTAAAAAAAAACAACTTTCTAACAAGAAATCTAAAAACATTTCTTGGTAAAGTTCTTTATGAGTTCCAAGTTCTTGTATTGGTCTTTAGCGACTAATTTGAATAGATGTTCTAAGTATTTTCGAGTCCAATATAAACTATTAAAATATTTTAAAATCCTGAAGTTTGAACTCTTTATGTCAGGAAGGGTACATTATGACAGCTATATCTTGATTTAAGTAGTCAAATCTTTGGAGGTTTTTGTCATTTAAACCTCCTTAAGTATTGTTAGATAAAATCATGCATTTCTTTATGTCTTTAGTGACGCCTAATTAACCATAGCTTCCAATTTTCAACAATGAACTTTAGTTAAAGGCTAAACCGTTCGAACTTGTGTATTTTTTCTGCAAACGTATTGTGCAGTCAGACTGGAAAGAATAATTGTGACCTAATTACTGAATATTCCCTCTGAATAACAAGTCCTGTTTGTTTGGAATTAATCACAAAGTTACACATGGTGCTATCTGTGCTCTGCCCCCCCACCGGTTGCTAGTCGTGTGAGTCCACAGACATGCTGCTGTGTCACTGGAGGCCATGAATAATAAAAAGTGAAAAAATTGCTTGTTAAATTTTCCGTGTTAGTTGTTACAAGTATGAGAACGTTTTATTTCATTCAAACAAGAAGACAGAAACTGATCAAATTAGATTTTATAACATCTCAGTGAAATTCTAGTTAGAAACAAACTTCTTCCACAAATTTCTTAATGTAAAAATATTTTTACTTAGATAACATGGTAGTTTGATTCGATTTTATAACAGTACTTTTCTTACAGTATTTGTCTCATATTCCACTTGTTTGTTTTTAACGGTTGTTTTAGTTCACACGATGAGTAAAATGATAATCTGTGCAGACTGTTAAACCACATGGACTATTTTTGTAAATGTTGATTTTTTCGTTTTGATTCTTTAAATTTATTTTTACAACTGATTAACAACTTATTAAATGAGCAGCTAGGATCAAAACATACCTAATTCCAATTTTACACACAGTTAATGTGAACATAAACAAAAATATGTTTTGCTATTACGTATGGCCATGAACAAATCAAATCCACAAGAGAAACTTGTGTTATAACAGAGAGTTACGACGCGTAGTTTTTTTCTATCTGTAAAATAGATGCAAAATGTCTGATGTACGTTTAGTAAATATGTTAAGATTATACTAGAAAAAAATATTTAACTTAACTAAAATTTATTTCAACGTACTTCCAAAATGCATCTACTCTTCATTTATCCCATCAGTTTCGAAGTAATTCTTCAATCACCAGATTTTTTGTAAAAAGTACACAGAAAGTTGTTATCGTGAACAAAAGTATGTGTGCATTTTGAAAGAGACCTGAATAGAACTTTTGACATTCTCACTGTATTCTTAGTCAGGAATTAGAAAACATAGGTAAAATATGTGTCAAAACACCAAAATAATTTTTATGAATTAACATTTTAATCTCCCCTTAAAACTTTTTAAACACTATATAACGACAGTAATAGTAGGCCTATTTGTAGTCTAATCTAGGGATTAGGACTAATACATATACGTGACGTAAGGCTAAGCTGAAACACTACTTGATAAATTTTATTTTACTTTTGGCTACAATTCAATATCTTAAGGGGCCCGGCATGGCCTAGCGCGTTAAGGCGTGCGCTTCGTGATCTGAGGGTCGCGGGTTATAATGTGACGGTCAATCCCACTATTCGTTGGTAAAAGAGTAGCCCAAGAGTTGGCGGTGGGTGGTGATGACTAGCTGCCTTCCCTCTAGTCTTACACTGCTAAATTAGGGACGGCTAGCACAGATAGCCCTCGAGTAGCTTTGTGCGAAATTCCAAAACAAATAAAAAGTCAATATCTTAAAACTTTTGCATTAAACTATTTTGCTGTTACGTCACCAAAACGATTGAAAAATAAAATATAAAAGTATTATTAATAAATCAACACGAATATTGGCCATTCAACGTAAACACCATAGTTAGCCTAAGAACAATCAGGTGATAGTTTTGTTCCTAACAGAACCTGTATATCGTTAAGCATTACCAAAAAATCGGAGCGTGAAAGCGTTCTTGACAGAGTGACAAAGGAAATAACCTTTTGTAGTTAGTAATAAGAGACGGCTTGAGATCTCATGCTAACCATCGAGATTTTCGAATTTCAATGTTTAGTCGATGGATTGAGAAAAAATGAGGAATATGTAAGTACAAGTTTTCATTTTATATAGTTTAAAGAACAATATAAACACAAATGTCTACAGACATTAAACAGTTTCAGTAACAAAACATGAGCGCAGAACTTTGTTAAAGGATGAATAATTTAACTACTAATATTCATAAATTAAAACAGATATTTTATTGTCATCGGATCACGTGACGTTTGGTGTGCTTGATGGAAATAAATATTTCAAAACTGTGAATACTGGCATTGAAAAACAATGTTTACAGGAAAACAACTGAAGGTAGAATTTGTTCACCCCTTAAACTAACTTCCTTTCAATTAATTCACAGCGGTCAGGTCAACGTATTGCAAAACATTCAGGAATTTTGTAAAAATGTTTGCTTGCTTTTTTATTCTCAAACTTAAAGCTTCACAACGGGCAATCTGTACCCTGCCCACTGCGGGTATCTTAAACCAAACGCAGACCAACCGCTAAACCACTGGGTGGCGAATGTAAAGAAACGACTAAATAAGTTGAGGAAATTGCCAATTTGACGTGTTATTGAAGAGTCAGTAACTTACAAAGTCGTGAACATACAAGTAATTTCATGTATTCATGGATTAGAAAAACGTGTTTAAAAAGCCAATGGACACCATTGATAATCTTAACATTAAGGATACACACTAATCTGTGAAAAATGACGGTAAGTAATAATAATATACGAAATACATGTTTGTATGTAGTTCAGAGTTACATTTCTTATCATACAACATTTCTGATTTTGTAAAAGATAACTAGTTGAATAAACATTCTCTATGAAAGTTTGTTTAAATATTTATTATGCAGATATTCATTAAACAACAACAAAAACAAAAATCAAGCTTCTAGTTCTTTGGTAACATGCTTTCTTTACATTTGACTGAAGCCAAAACAAAAGTTCCTCAACAAGACATTTATTTTTCTTGGAAGTAAATCTTTCAAGCGGTATTGCTCTTGATTTATTGTCAGCAGGAGGTCAGCAGGGAACTGGTTGGTTACAAAGATTTATATGATTGGATCAGTCACCTGATGCCTTTAATTGCCAATGTCCAGTACCTTAAATGGCTGAACACACGGCAGGGTGTCTCAAACAACAGAACAGGGTCCAATATAACATTTACGTAGCTTTTCTTGTATAATATTTATATTAAAAGCTATACTTGGGACAGAAAGAGAGAAAGAAAGAGTTTAGATTAATATCACAGTTACACGTAAAAATGTATTTTCCTACACAATGAGAGTAGGAACTTATCAATCTTTCTAATAGATTGTTTCATAGATTATCTTTTGTTATAAGAAGAAGTATTGGTTAATATTACTACTACGAAGAATATTTCGTTTTTCATATATTTAAATATTTAAATTAACAGTACTTATATTGTAAAGTGCCACTGGTGTGTTTTTCTTTTTAACTTCAGTGTAAACTGAAGAAAGTCCCTAAGTGGCTACATCCATTTCCTTTGAAGTGTTGTTAAGATTATTATTGGTAAGTTTCCCATCAGGGGGTTACACATGGAAACAAGTATATCAAAGCGGCTTGAAGTTCTTATTTCTTGTGTTTCTGTTTTTCTATATTTTCCAAGAGCTGCTTTTTATCGTCAATTAAGTAAGAAATGCAGTCCCATGGTCACATTTAAGAAATCGGTTGTTTTCGTTCAAGTGAATTTTCATTTACTACTGGCTAGAGATGAAATCCGTAATATTTGGTTTCACATTTCGTGTTCAAAAAGATGTTTTGAAAAATCAAACCCACAGATTTATTCATTTTTATTTATTATCAAATTTGGCTCGTTTTGTCTTTAAACATAATGTTGTTTGCTTCATCAATATCGAAATATAAACAATTTATAACATAAGCGTTTCTCTACATTGTGTACTAAGCCATGCATCTTTTCTAGACAGTAACGATGAATACTAAATAGTTTAAAAACTTTCACAGAGCCAACACAAAACGACTATTTTGGGATTAAATATTTTTTAAACCTGCTAACAAAATTATGATCGATCTCGTTCCCAGCTACTGAATTTTGTATATCATTTGTCATCATTTAAGTTAAGAAGGTAAGTAAATTACATGTGTTTATTGTAGCATAATCATAGAGCCACCAAAAAGGGTACAATTGCATTTCTGTTGACACGATCACATAAAGAATTTCAACAGATGCTAACTATTATATGTTTTAGCTATTTTTGTATCATATGTCTCAGGAATAGGAACGTAAACATGTAATAACTTTTGTTTTGCCTATGTTGTTGTTTGTTGTTAAGCACAACAAAGTACAAAGACATACCACTGCACCATTTTATGTTATCAAGGATTACTCTGCTACGACGTTGAACCTTTATTTTCGTTTGCTTTAGTAAAATATTTAATACTACAGTAGCACTCAGTTCAAATCTTCACCCCGTCTAAACGCACGAAATCTTTATTTTAAATTTCAATTATTGTTGACGCTGCAATAATAGTCTGTTATTTTTATTGCTTAAAGAACGTTATGAGGTTGAATATAATTTTCAGTTATTAATCATTATCTAATAAAATAAAGAAATGGCGGAAACAAATCACGCGATTCATAAAAGCGCGAAAAACTGTTAAAGTTTATTCAACATATTTTGGTTGTTTTACTGTCTTCGTCTGAACAGTGGTTCAAAAACATGTTGTATTTTGTTTACGTAGTATGCTTATCATTCAGTAATCTACATAGTTTCTACTTTCTAGGAATAATTCTGTAACAGAGGCAAAATAAATTTATGTCATGGTATTTCAGATGTTATGCAGTGGCTCTCCTCTAACAATCGCCAACGAACTTGACCTATAAAACACATTGTGAAGGGAGAGAACGTGTTGTCTCTGTATTAACAGTTATGTCGAGTAAGAAACTCTTGTTAGTGTTAGAAAAGTTAAGAATAATCATATATTATATCTCATTTATAGAGAATGAATCTTTGCATACAAAAGCAACTCATACCATACAATTATATGAAACAACGTGCTAGTTTACTATAAGATTGGCTAGTAATATTTGAAGATCACAATGTAGCAATATCTCCAATGATTGCTTTTCTTCAAAACAAATCTAAAGATCGTGCGTGGATCCACGAACAATTTGAACTACATTTGGTATTTAATGGTACAGTTAAAATATTCTTTTCAGAAGTTTGTAACATCAAAATATTAATCATCTCTTCCTGAGAATACTTAACGGTTATTAACAATTAAAACTTATCTTACAAAGTAGGCTCTTTCCTTTTTCAAATACTAATTTAACTGACTGAGATGTTATCTGTACATAAACTGTTTTCAGAAAAAAAAAAAGACGTATATGACTTGTGCGAATTTGACCTAGAACCAAGTACAAATAATCCACTTTCCTTTTATCTTCGAGCTTCATTCATAATAGTTTACGAACGTATGAAAATATCTATAAATTGCTTAAAACGAAGTTTCAACATCTGACATTGTATTTACGCGGTATCATGTTTTTAATCCCAATCTATTAGTAAGATTTTTGATTATCATTCTCTTTTATGATAGTCTTTACTTTCTATATTGGAGAACTTCCACCTGTAACTTTCGAGTCTGAAAACCAAACCATTTAAGAAAATGGTTTTTAGTTTATGCATATCGTACTTTCTGAAATGATGGCTTTCCTTCCAGAAATCATCGAATCCCACTCTTGGTAAAGCAACTCACACTCGGGAGATACTCTGTCTCTTAGTAACAATCTTCATTGCACAAATCATTACCGAACCTCACATTTTGAATGATAACCTTCCTTATAGAGATTAATGTATTTCACCTTTATTAAAATAAAATTCATTCCCAATATTACCGAACCTCACATTTTGAGAGATGACCTTTCTTACAGAAATTGGCCCGGCATGGCCAAGCGTGTTAAGGCGTGCGACTCGTAATCTGAGGGTCGCGGGTTCGCATCCCGGTCGCGCCAAACATGCTCGCCCTTTCAGCCGTGGGGGCGTTATAATGCGACAGTCAATCCCACTATTCGTTGGTAAAAGTGTAGCCCAAGAGTTGGCGGTGGGTGGTGATAACTAGCTGCCTTCCCTCTAGTCTTACACTGCTAAATTATGGACGGCTAGCACAGATAGCCCTCGAGTAGCTTTGTGCGAAATTCCAAAACAAACAAACAAACAAACTTACAGAAGTTACTGTATTTCACCTTTATTAAAATAAAATTCATTCCTAATATTACCGAACCTCACATTTTCAGAGATAACCTTTCTTACAGAAGTTACTGTATTTCACTTTTATTAAAATGAAATTCATTCCTAATATTACCAAACCTCACATATTGAGAGATAACCTTTCTTACAGAAGTTACTGTATTTCACTTTTATTAAAATGAAATTCATTCCTAATATTACCAAACCTCACATTTTGAGAGATAACCTTCCTTAAAAAGGTTAATGTATTTCACCTTTATTAAAATAAAATTCATTCCTTATATTACCGAACCTCACATTTTGAACGATAACCTTCCTTAGAGAGGATTAATGTATTTCATCTTTATTATTACGATTTCTGCAATATCGGTGCTTGGTTAGCATGATCTTCACTTTAGAGCTAATTAAATGAACCATTTTTATCACTTCTTTCGTGACATATCTAAAGATATCTTGCTATTTTATGTGCGATTAACCTTAAAAACGCTGCGAAAATCATATCATTTCCATCATTTATCAGCTGCTTTCAGAAATACATATGTTAATCCATGCTAACCCTAAGGGCATGCTCTGTACATCAACTATATATATATATTTCCGAATCCTGTGATATGTCGTTTGTAAGACTTTTCTTTAATGAATTATGTAATGAACCAGGGAACTACAAAACTTTAAATGTTTTTCTAATGTCACAACTCTTTGTGGTTTCTGAAAATACAAAATGCTTGATTTCTAAGAGGTTAATAAGAGTTCCACTTGTTGAGCCATAATTCATGTTTGGACTTCATTGTTTATTTATGATTAAGTAGAAACAACGTCTAAATATAACTGGTTTTATATTATCAATCAAACAGATTTCATATTTACCTGATTCACTATTAAGCTAAGTTTCTCTTTAATTTCCTAAAGCTGTTTTAATTACTGGAAACTGTTCAATCTACGTGTATAATTTATTCATTACGACTTCACATGTTTGTAATTTCTCGAAATAGTAATATATTTTATGGGAATACTAACTATATGACATACCTTGAAAACATGGTTGTTGATTACTGTATTGTCTCGGGTTCCAGTCCAGCGGGATGAAGCTTTTGGACTAACTTCCTCAGTTCTTCCTTATCGCTCTAACTCGAACGTGCGTGTTTCTTTTAACTTGCCACCTCTGCCGAACGACTGCCTCTCGGGTGACGTCATATATTACAGTAGCCAATAAACCATATATTCTACAACAATCTTATATGAATACTGACCAATCTCTGAGGCAGTTTGTAACTAACGTCGGTGTTAGTTATTGAAGTTATATTGATAATTGATTGTATTTTGTTTCTAAGATTACGTTAGAGACAACTAGTTTGTTGGAAATATAAGTAATTTCGTATTATTTTATATTTAAATAGCTCTATTCTAGTTCAACATGAATTGTTCAAAAACCAGTAAACACATATAACTCAAATATACTGAATAAATACTGGTTTGTCAAAAGATCAGGCTTCTCGTGTTTATCTGATATTGACAGCAAGCGATCCAAATGCTTTGATATTGTGTTAATGGCAAGCCGGTGGGTAGTGGGAGTGTAATTACTGAGTATGACATTAGATTAGCTTATATAAAATGAGTGCATGTAGATTTGGTAGCATATTTATCAATTATAAAAAAAAAAACCCATAAAATTATATATATGAAATATAACTTAAGGTACTTTGCGACAAGGTTAACATTCATGAAAACTTTGGGCGTTCGAAACATATTTTGGAGCAGTAAAAGCAGAGGTCAAGGTATGGTACAAGCTATTCTTTTGTCTTCTCTGCATCTCTTATTTTACGCCTTTGATATAGCCTTCATTAATAATAGAAATTGCCCAGAGACGTGGGATTATCTGATTGGATATATCATTCTTAATTATATGACCACCAAGGTGAATGAAACAATTCATTTTGTTTCCACCCAATAGTTCAGAACTTTTCGACAGAAATAAATATACACCGACTTCTAAATTTGTTGTTCGTGTTTTGTAATTTATTTTGTAATTTTGGACTAGTTTCGTTCTATGTGAAAATATAGATGATGCTCAGTGCAAAAATAATTCCGTTAAAACGATATTCATTTACACTAAAATTCTATGTGTACTTCAAAGAAGACTCTCGATTAATAAAACTGGTCATACCAGCTACAATGTACTTATTTGACACCAAATATTCGGATTTTGGTTTATTTGTACTCAAAACAAAAAAAATGTCCAATTCCATATGGTTACATATTTTATGTGTTTTTTGTTTTTTCAATGGATATTAAACCGGATTTGTTTTGTTAAATACATTGACTGTTTCCATAGTAAATTACCTTCATTCTCTCACATATTGACTTCAAACTTTTAATTGTTTTGATACATTCATTCAACTTTGTTTGTTCAGTGATACTAACACCCCTCCTTTTTTTTTTTTTCACTAGAAACACTTTATTTTCTACTCAGGCACAAGAATGAATAAGAACAAGATAGACATGAGCTTCGTTACTTCCCCAAAAATTTAAAAAAAGAGATGTTTTAAAATAGATGGCTTGTTTTACGGTGAAAATCAGTCTAAAAAGAATAGAAAGCTAGATTACCTCTTGACGTCATCACGTTGAGGGTACACCAAATCATTGCTAACTGAATATTATTTAACGTTATTAGTTTTTTTCTTTCAGCGCAGTTCAATTTTTCTTTCTAAATATGCTTTATATTTTCAGTTGTTGGAGTATTTTGACAGCGTTAATCAATTCGTTATTTGGTTAAGAATATCCAAAACGAAGGGTGTTTCCGACCGGTTAACTTTCTCTGGTCAGTAACTCTAAATAAGCTATGGCTGCAACATAACTAAGAGACCGTTTGGATTGGTAATGTCTTGTTTGTTTGTTTGTTTTTTTGAATTTCGCACAAAACTACTCGAGGGCTATCTATGATAGCCGTTCCTAAGTTAGCAGTGTAAGACTAGAGGGAAGGCAGCTAGTCATCACCACCCACCGCCAACTCTTGGGCTACTCTTTTACCAACGAATAGTGGGATTGACCGTCACATTATAACGCCCCCACGGCTGAAAGGGCGAGCATGTTTGGCGCGACGGGGATGCGAACCCGCGACCCTCAGATTACGAGGTCGCACGCCTTAACACGTGCCGGGCCTGGTAATGTCAAATACTTTTATGTTTCAATCTTTTTTTTTCTTAATATTTAACAGTTAAAATATTCATATGTCAATCAGTGCAATTTTTGTCACTGGTAGAATTCTTGTGTTGTACTTTATACATTATAGCTTTATTATGTAGGCATAATCACATTCGCTACTGGAAGACTGAAAACTGCCTAGACAAGTGACAGATATTGCAAAATACGTACAGTTGAAATTATTTAGTGTAACGAATTTACTAATGTATATTTATTTTAATATTGATGTTTGATTCAGTTTATTATATATTTAGAAATGCATGAAACGTATATTGTTAAATGTGTAAGAAAGCCCGGTTTGTTCTCTAAATTTGTAGAAGATTCTCAAGTTCAAGAATCAACAATGTACGATGGGTGTAGGTAAAAAAAAATCAGTATTGTTGTCTTAGCTGAAATTTCTGGAAAAATTTCTCTCAAGCTTATAAAAGGTAACCAAAGCAACTCAGAGAGGCAGTTTAATAATATTTTTGGTTCGCCACAGTCAGTTTACTTTAAACCACAGGAGCTATAATTGTGATAAACACTTATTAATAGCATAAACTACAGATATTTGACAGGGAACGTTAATATATTTCGAACATTACAAACCACGAACTAACTTTGAACGTTAGTGTTTCTTTAAAAACATTAGATACTGTCATCGATGAGAAACTTACGTGTGTTCAGTGAAGCAGCTCGCTGGCTAGCCGTCAAGAGAAGTATACCTTTGTATCAACATAGAATTTATTCGCTCTTTGTAAACCGTCGATAAAAGATTCAGTTTCACACCAAATAAAAGATAGTCAAGTGGTTAAGGCACTCGATACGTAACCTGAGAGTCGCTGGTTTGGATCTCCGTCATACCAAACATGCTCGCCCTTTCAGTCGTCGGGGCGTTATAATGTTATAGCCAATCCTGCTATTCGCTGGTGAAAGAGTAGCCCAAGAGTTGGCGGTGGGTGGTGATGACTAGCTGCCTTTCCTCTAGTCTTCAAGTACAAACAAACCAACCAAATAGAAGACTGTACGTTTTGTAAGTTTGTAAAACTGTTGTGTATAAATTACTACTTGCAATAACCGTTAATATAACTTGTAGGGTTGTTTGTACATTAAAATATATTTGTGTTAAGAAAGAAAGTTGTCTATCGGTCTTCTTGACAAATATCATAAGTTTGATACATGTTGACATTCAATTAACTTCTAAATTCAAATATTCAGCTGTTTGAAATCGTAATACTTTAAAATGCGTGTGATATGATAAATCGGAAACTCGCCCGAGATAAATTAAAATACGTATCATTGGAAACACATGAGGTAAAATATTAAAACGTAATGGGCCGATGTTTCAACTGTCTTTGGGAGTATTTTACTAACATCTGACTTCTTGTTTTTTCTTTCTTTTTTTTATTTTTAAATCCTAGTAGACTTAAGTACAAGAGACACGCATTTCCACACGAGAATACTCAATGCGACAAATCAAAGTGTTATAGTTAACAAGTTCAGGAAGAGTAATGTTAGCGACTACGAGAAAGTTTAAAGGCAAACGAATTTATGTTAACAAGTTGGTTAATAAAAATTCAAGCGAATTTCAGTTATGCATTCTTTGAGAAATTGACGTCACGTGTGACTGTAGATAGCTTCTTATTCCCCGTAATTTTCTCCGTAAACAGGACATGAAAAAACAAAATATGTTAAATAAAGTCCAGAGAAGATCAACAAAAATAACAATATGGTAAAGCTATCTGTTCAGTTTTACATGGAGCATGATTTAAGCAACAAGTCGTAAATATGTAACCCGACGTTTTGTTTTGTTTTCGTTATGAAAATACAAGTTTTAGGTTATGGGAAAGAAAACAGATTCTAAGCCTGTCGTTACTACAGATGACTCCATAAAGAAGTGAGCTTTTGGTAAAACACATTCGTAAATTAGGAACTAATTAATGGAAATGCCGTCGAGAGACTACTAGAAAAAGTACCACTATTATAATGATAGAGGTAAGATTATCATTGAATAAAAAAATATAGGCTCATAATGGCCCCGCAGGGCCACGGGGACTTTCAGAAGTCAAAATGTGTAACGCAGAGTGAAGAGTGCATGTTATGTGTCCGACATAGATATATAACGCCTTATTTTCAAGGATATTTAGTTTCCTAAGCCCGTACAAAGGAGACTGAATCATAAAAACACAGCCATAACCCAGTTTTGAACGAATAAAAGAACAATGTAATAACAAAAGGGTTTGATGATCAGGTTCTCGGCGAAACGAAATAAAAATAAAGTCAGAATAATAATAACCAAGGAGAAGCTAGAATAGGTTACAAGTTTTACTTATCTTGGACAATTTGTTACACGAGATGATATATGTGTGAAAGAGGCAAGACGGACAGCAACTGTAAAAGCCACTTTTAATAACATTAAACAAATTCTCAAGAAAAATAAACCTAGGACAGAAAGAATTCTATATATGGTCAACCTGTCAGGTGTTTCCACCGCTGGGACAGCGGTAAGTCTTCGGGTTATTAACGCTAAAATAAGGGGTTTGATTCCCCTTGGTGGACATTGCAGATTGCCCGATGTGGCTTTGCTATTAGAAAAAATAACACATACAGAATCTGATGCAGAGGCTCGGACAATAAAAGAAAATACAGAGAAAAGGATGGCAGCGTTTGAAATGTGGACATTCGAAAGACTTGGAATAATATTATGTAGATAAAGAAAATATGTTATGAGATTTTAAGAAAATTGAATACAAAAAGATAAATGATAGGCAACACACCAAAGGAAAACAGTTAGACAATAACACATAGAAATTTATCCCAAAAGGATAAACGGAAAAAAGAGAGCAGAACGAAAACAAAGAACGAATTGGGAAGATAATATCAAACACTGGACGATCTCAGAGTGCAAGGGAAAATATCAAGACAAGCAATGTTGACGGTTAATTGCATTCAACCTCTGTAACGAAGATGACACAAAATATACTAGTAAAGGGCGATTATCTCCTCACGTATTACTAGAGATCAGCATTCATTAAAATAAACAAGTGAGGTTTCCAATCTAGTGTCATTCCAAGATATTTCATCTCGGTCACTAAGATATTATTCACTTCCTTGCTACGACATATAGAATGTCTCACTACTCAAAGTATATATTATTTGTTTATTAATTGTGTGACGCCATCTATCGGTTTGTATTTAGTAGAAATAAAAACAAAGAACAACAAAAACAAACAAACACAAAAAATAATACTCTGCACGAAGATGTGTCTATCTATATCTGAATTAACAAGAGCTGGACTTCATCTTGCAATACGTAACTCTTCTAAATAGCTTATACGTGAAACATTTTGTCCATTATCCAATATTTTGTAGTTTTACATGAGACTGAACGACATGTTACGTATACTAGTTCCTGTAAAACGAATTATATTGTTTGTTTGTTTTCTAGTTTTACTGCATGTTTCTTTTCCCCACTTCCTAATTTTAACGGCCGTCAAGTTACATAATGTATTCAATACCATGATATATTTATTCTATTTGATAAATTCAACCAGGTTTCTCTAAGTGATTTTTAAGTGTATGAACAGCGAGTGTGTGATTATTTATAGCAAAGCCACTTCGGGCTATCTGCTGAGTCCACCAAGGAATATCGAACCCCTGATTTTAGCGTTGTAAATCCGCTGTACCAACGGTGGACATGAACAATGGTTGAAGACTACTCTGATATCAATCGAACCAAAATGTGAGTGTTTTTCTCATACATTGAAAGTAATGCAGAGTAATAACATTTTTGAAATTTTCTTGAGTTTGGATGCATTTCTGATAAACACAGTAGTAACAGAAAGTGCTATCTTTTATTTTAGTAATTTATCCCAGCTGTTTACATTTTATTGAATTGGATATGTACTGTTGAAAAACGGTACTTTATTTTTTATCTATACTCTTCAAGAAAAGAAACGCAACAGAGATATTTTTGTTATTTTAAAGAGAAATATATGTAATAACGTTACAAGCTCAGAGTATGTGATGTTACACGTGTTAAGGCACTGATTGTCAGACCAAAATGACAATAAAGGTTGTGCACTTTGAAAACGGAGGAAAACATCGGAATTTTTTCCAAAACCCATTCGTGTCCAATAAATTTGTTTGAGAGATCTGCATGTTCTGCAAGTGCAACATGTGCAAAATCCCTATAAAAGTGACTGGTTCTCGGTTTCCATAGCTCAGTGTTAAGCCACCGACACGCAATACAGTTACGTCAAGACTGACTGAAGCACAACGCAACAACGCCATTGGTCGCTTGGAAACAGGCGAATCTCGATCAGATGTTGCCAGAGCTGTGAATGGCTACCCAAGCACCATCACAAGGCTATGAAATCGTCACCAACAACATGGATCAACTTGTGACCGTCCACGATCTGGCAGACCTCGTGTGACCACGCCCGCACAAGATCGCTACATCCGGTTACGTCACCTTCGGGATAGAACCACCACTGCGACGTCTACTGCCTCAACCATACCAGGGCTGCGTAGGATTTCCGATCAGACAGTACGCAACCGTCGACGAGATTCTTAGGCCCCATGTGCAACCCATCATGGTGAACGTCAACGACGTTTCTCAACATGACAACGCCCGTCCTCACAGAGCCCGACTCACCACTGTCTTTTTGAGACACCACAACATCAACGTTCTTCCCTGGCCCTCCAGATCACCAGATTTAAATCCCATCGAACATATTTGGGACGAGTTGGACCGACGTCTGCGACGGCGACAACCTCAACCTAAGCTTGCAGCAGCTTTACAGGCTGAGTGGACAGCCATTCCAGAGGATGTGATTCGTCATCTCATCGCTTCCATGGGCAGGAGATGCCAAACAGTTATTGATGCTCACGGGGGGCATACTCGTTATTGACGTTGAGTGACGTCAAACGTCAACTAGTGAGCGTGGACTTCGCCTTTGCAGACTTTGGATGTTCAGCAGTGAATGTGCAAAGTTTCACACATGTCATACAAAACTACCCGGAATAAACTTGTTAACAATATGTCTCAAATTTTGCCTTTGCGTTTTTTTTTTGAAGAGTATATACATGAAACAAAAATGGAATAAAAGCATTATGTTACTTACCTGTATGTTTATACATAAGCATGCAGCCACGAGGTTGTAATAAACGACAATGTCTTATATTTGTAACTCACCAAGAGTTTATTAATCCAATTAAATAAACCAGAACTAAATATACAATTTTATCTGTAGACATTTATATAGTCTCCATTACCTGAAACAAAGTTCAAGTTCACACAATACTTCCTCGTACGCAGTATGCTTATCTGATTAACTTGAACTCAACAACAATCCACAATAATTTGTAAAATTCATATTAAGTGAGACTATTATGAAAACCTAATTTCTTTATTTCTATCGACACAGTTAATTCAGATATTGGAAATAATTAGATATCAGAACTCTGTGATATGTTCGTAAAGGATATTGTCCTTATAAAAATTTATGAGAAGCATTTAAACATTAGTGTGTGTGTATGTGTGTGTGTTTTCTCATCACAAGTAGAAAGACGAATCTTCCAGTGATAAATTATTATAAAAATAAAATATCAAACGTGAAAGACACAACATCCAAAAGTTAACAATCTTATATATAGATATAGAAAAATACTTATTCGGAACATCCCTGAACAAAAAGTACTTAAAACAACAACAAAAAACTTTATAAATTTTAATGAAACGAATAAAAAACATATGAAAAGGAATGTAAAATGAGTTTATACTGGAAATATTGAACCAAACAATGGATGGTTAAAGTAATTATGGGTGTTTTAATTTAAAAGTTCACGCTAGATACATACTTTTCGCGTGTCCTTTTACCTTGGAAGTCTTTTGTGTGTCTTGAAACACTGAGCTTAAGATATACTACACCATGACGTGGTAATGATGAGAAATTGGGATAACGTACATTAGTACAGAGGCAACGTTTAAAATGTGAATAATGTATGACACGAATAATGAGGTGCATCTCAAGCTCGTTACCATGGTGAAAATGTTCAAAAATCCTCTTCGTCAATATTTCTTTATGCATTTCGAACAGTATGAAACGAACTGTTAGTGGTGATATAGTTTCGATTTTAAGACGCGTTGTGAGATTCTTAGTAAGAAACTAGAACTAATCGCTTTGTACCTAAGTTATTAGGTTAAGAACTGTGTTTTCGTAAAATTGCTACGAAGCTTCTTACACATTTTGTTTACAAAATTGGAAACAGCGCGAGCTAAAACTGAAAGATTTTTAATTGTTTATATTGTAATTTGTTTGTACGCAAAAGTAAAGAAGAAAATGTATTTAATCTTTCATAACATAAAATGTTATTATATAAACTTCTATATAATAAAATTGCCGCCAATGTATATGATCATTTACGACCATCTGCCACCTTGAGTATATCATATGTAAGCATTGTTCATGTGGCTGCCTGAATAAACGTAGTGGTGGACGGGTGCGAATGTGAATATTCAAAACGAATATTTTTACCAACTTTGGCCTAAGATAAGCACTTTTAACTGTTTTTATAATTAAAGTACGTATTAGGAAAACTTATCTTTGTTAACATAAAACAGTAAGAAATAATAAACTGGCGAATAAGTCGACATGCGACTTTCTTAGATGTGAAGCTCACAATAAGACGGGCGTTTTACCCCACACTAGTTAGCACCCATGTTCTTTAGTGCCATTGGTCTAAATAATGTGCAACTTGTACATGGCATATGTCTTCCGATTCCTACAAGGAGCATTTAAATGTCGAATTAAGTGATTGCATTGTTCCTCATTAACAAAAGTGCATTTACTTAATTGCTATAAGAGATCTATGTTTAACATTTTGTTTTAATTAGAAATATATATATCTGTAAATAAAGTACAAAAAATCTATGTGTTTGTCTGCCCGTTGTCAAACTACTCCTAGGGCACTGGGTTAATCTCAAAAAAACTTTGAGGGATAATAGTTTGGAACCAGGGAAACTAATGGAGCTCACAATTCCTCCACCCCATTATTGCTGCTACTGAGTATTTATTACGTTTCACGTAAGTTAATGTTAACTAAATTCACGTCCTTAAAACAAGTCAAAAGCTTTATTGTGGGGGAGAGGCACACAAACGTCTTATATATCTCAGAGATTGCACTAGCCAATATTACAGTAATACATAAACTCAGCTGAAGTTTCTACTCCAACAGGCATCATCAGGTTGATATGAAGAATCCTGATAATTCTTGAGTTATATCCACTTCCTACGTTGACCCATGACCTTTTAACTCCGGTCCGTAAGACACTTTTGCGGCCGATGAGCGTTAATTAGCTAATCACGTGAAACACTGTGCAAGGATATTAAGAGCTGATTGTTGAAAGCGGGTAACAGAAAGCGCCCCTACTGCCGCTAATTTACCCTTAATTCTTCCTACAAAGTTAACCCGACTATGGCAGGTTTTAAGTATATGCTTTGTGAGTCCTTAAAGCTTACAGAAAACATTTGGTAAGGTAGTAATGAATACAGTTGTAAATAAATGCGCAAATGTTTGTCTGTTTGTAATTAGCAGAAAGCTATACAATAAGCGGGTAAAGTTACGATATTTATGTTGTTTATCATATCCACCACTACAATTTTTTAAGTTCATAGTCCAGACAGAAGATAAAGCTTGTAACTTATATTGTTCATTTGAAAAACTTTTGCTTTTTCAGGATATTCATTTTAATAGGTGAAAATGGCATTTAGAGTTAAGGTAGACGTATTATTCCACTTTTTCTTATTATTGTCATTTCTTCAGATTAATTTCTAAATATTTTTATTGCATAATTTAACAGACCTCTCACAAAGCAGTGTGAGACATTTCTGTTGACAAAAAAAGCCCTACCCAATCCGTTTTTTTTTTTCTAAATTTGAGCTGAAAATGTTCGTACATTTTTATTGACTAAAAACAAGTTATTTCCCTTACTATTTTAACGTTTCGACTGCGAAGAGTGATTTTAAGTAGTAAGGTGACGCAAATCCATCATCGCATCACGAGATTAACGGCCAAACATAGGAGGCATGGAAGTTTCCAAATGACACACAGATGTATTCAGGAACTACTTATAACCACCTTGGTAGTTGTTGTACAGCAAGCAGAGTACAGTATTATCCCCGTTGCTGCTTTCAAAGTGTTCCTGTCTGTTCATCCTATTGCTGACTACCATGATGCTTCAACCTTCTCCACCGAACTACAAGTGAAGTCGTTTGTATTTCTGTTGAAAGCTAAACATAACAAAGATGATAGTTGACAGTTGCTTCGTTAATGATGCTAAGAATGCGGATTTATGATGTGCTATAAACAAGTCTTGAGAAAATTGAAAAGGAAACCCTTATAACCCGAGCGCTTTCGATTTGTTTTGAAATTTCGCACAAAACTACTCGAGGGCTATCTATGATAGTCGTTCCTAATTTAGCAGTGTAAGACTAGACGGAAGGCGGCTAGTCATCACCACCTACCGCCAACTCTTGGGCTACTCTTTTACCAACGAATAGTGGGATTGACCGTCACATTATAACGCCCCCACGGCTGAAAGGGCGAGCACGTTTGGCGCGACCGGGATGCGAACCCGCGACCCTCAGATTACGAGTCGCACGCTTTAACACGCTTGGCCATGCCGGGCCAGCGCTTTCGAAAGGTGAACTTTTCTTCTTCAGAGACAATCTGGAAAATGTGGATTTATTAATATGTACTGAATTCACTCAGAGTGTGCAGACCTTAGTACTAGCTAGTATGAGACTTGAGGATGTTGTATTTCACTTTGAAATTTATAAATTAACAAATTAAGACTTGTTTCGAAAGGATATAGCCAAAACCACATTCTTTGGGAATTTTCGAATTGAACCTAAATATTTACCAAATTGTAATGTAAAGACACTTTTTGTTTCCTGAGGGACGTGTCAGAAGAAATGCATGTAGTTCAAATATGTTTAGCCTTATTTTTGCAAAACTTGAATATCAGTACGTTGAATAAAATAAAATACCTCTCTGAAAGAAGTTCAAAGTTGGAATAGTCAAATACAACAAATTTCAACGAATGACATTTCTATACCTAAAACAAATTACTTAAGCGACAAAATAACAGTAACTTTGTAAACCATTTGTTTTTAATAGAAAATTCAGGAAACAAACAAAACTTCACAGACTGTATCAGGGCCCTATTGATTAAAAAACATCCCGTTTATTTAGAGACAACGACAGAGTCTCAGCTTGTTAGCCAATAAACAGTCTAGCCACTTTCGCTACAAAGATGAAAAAATACTGCAGGTAGCTGAAAATTACTTAGCAACGATGATAGAGCCTAACTTGTTAGCCAGAAAATAGTGTAGTCAGCTCGCTACGAAGATAAAAAAAAAAATAGTACAGGTAGCTGAAATTTACTTAAAAACAACGACACAACTAACTTTTAGATCACAGAAAGAGAAAAGTAATAAAGGTTATTTAAAACCACAAAATAACAATGATACGATATAAAAACTTTAATGTTTCGTGCAGTCAAATTAATAGTAATTATGTTTTTTTGTGGGAATAACAACAACAATTACAAACAACAGCTTCAAATAATATGTTATGAAATAAGGATATACAAGTCATAAACTTGTTTAGAATATCATGTCTTAATTACTGTTTCATAATTTAATTTTGTTATTTTATAAATTAGCATATATTGAGAAAGGTAATTTCTCAAGGAGTAACTCATAGAAACAGGGTAGGCTTATGTCTCCCCTTTCAATATGTTTTTTTATTTTTTTCATACTGGCAAGCGATTTTATTGAACTAAGGTTTGCCCCCCGTAGCACAGTATAATGTTTGCGAATTTACAATGCTAGAAACCGGGTTTCGATATCCGTGGTGAGTAAATCAAAGATAGTCCATTGTGCAATTTTGTGCTTAATTTCAAATAAATAGCATGAACAGTTGAGTTTGGGTTTCTATATTTTGTTCTTAAAAACTGAAAGTCTTTTAACCTATAAGCTACTTTTATTCATAACTCAAGGTTAAAACTGAATATGATTTGACCATCAATATAGATCATTCAGTGTTTTGGTACCAAATTACTTTATTCAATGAAACACATCTTGAAAACATAGTCGACAGCAAGTTAATGCCCAACAGCGTTCTCCAAGATTATTCATAAAACACATTTCTAGTTAATTTTTTAAAGCGCAACTCGATCCTACACTTTGTGAGTAGTTTTGCAACAGTTGTGTTAATAAAAGAATAATATTTTTCACATAGTCTGTTCTAAATATTAAACAAAATGAACCAACCAAACATGTAAAACCATCTAATAGAATTAACTATATACTGACAATATGAAAAATCGATGTTGTTAAAACTTTTGTTGTTTGATCTCACTTGTTAGAAGCTCGTTTGTTTGGAATTAAGCACATATATATACAATAGGATATAGTTGCTTTGCCCACCACGGGTATGAGTTTGCATACATACCGCTGTGCCACTGAAAGGAAGGGCCCTTGTTGGAAAATAAAACCTAGAATAACTGTTGTTAATAAGTATATGATAGTTTTTCAACTGTACAGTATATACATATTTATTTATTAATATAGCACTGTTGAAGTGTAATGATGATACTCACTGAGCAGTAGATAAAGCTATGAAGTTGACCTCTTCACATTGCTTTCTAACTGTTTATAGCATGCTCCTTTATACTGCCAACTAACTGTTTACATAATGATATCTAGATATTGCTTTCTAACTGTTTATAGCCCAACTAACTGTTTACATAATGATCTCTACATACTGCTTTCTGACTGTTTATAGCATGTTCCTTCATACTGCCAACTGACTGTTTACATAATGATCTCTACATATTACTTTCTGACTGTTTGTAGCATGTTCTTTTATACTGCCAACTGACTGTTTACATAATGATCTCTACATATTACTTTCTGACTGTTTGTAGCATGTTCTTTCATACTGCCAACTGACTGTTTACATAATGATCTCTACATATTACTTTCTGACTGTTTATAGCATGTTCCTTCATACTGTTAACTGACTGTTTACATAATGATCTCTACATATTACTTTCTGACTGTTTGTAGCATGTTCTTTCATACTGCCAACTGACTGTTTACATAATGATCTCTACATATTACTTTCTGACTGTTTATAGCATGTTCCTTCATACTGTTAACTGACTGTTTACATAATGATCTCTACATATTGCTTTCTGACTGTTTATAGAATGTTATTTCATACTGCCAACTCACTGTTTACATAATGATCTCTAGATATTGCTTTCTGACTGTTTGTAGCATGTTTTTCATACTGTTAACTGACTGTTTACATAATGATCTCTACATAATGCTTTCTGACTGTTTATAGCATGTTCCTTCATACTGCCATCTAACTGTTTGCATAATGATCTCTACATATTGCTTTCTGACTGTTTATAGCATGTTCCTTCATACTGCCATCTAACTGTTTGCATAATGATCTCTACATATTGCTTTCTGACTGTTTATAGCATGTTCTTTAATACTTCCAACTGACTGTTTATATAATGATCTCTTCATATTGTTTTCTCATTGTTCACAGAATTTTCTCTTCAAAATGTTGCCTGACTGTTTACAGGATGTTCTGTTCATGTTGCCAAACGACTGTTCACAGGATGTTTCTGTTCATATTGCTAAATTACTGTTTACAAATGTTTCTTCATATTACTGATTGACTGTTCAAAATATATTCTTTTCATATTGCTCACTGACTGTTATCTTCCAGCTACCAAACTAGGAACAATACAAGTTTGCCATGTGAATTAACAGTTCTGAGCTATGAAATATAAATAATTAATGTATTCCACGATATTACATATTTTATAGTTATTAGATATTATGCGGGTATTTTTACATTTGTATCAGATGTTTGGCCCATAAGATGAAGAGTGTTTCTTTTATAATGTTAAAACTCTATTATTATTCAGGTTATTATATAGGAAGCACCAGTAACAACCGTATTACATTACGTACTTTTTTTTGTAGAATGTAGTAATTTTTAATATCCTGATTTTCTTCGATGAGAATGTGCGAGATATATTTGAACTTATAACCTACAGGTACAATATTTATTGTTTTATACCACAGAAAGCATTCGTCGTAAAATAATAATATTTAGTTGTAGATCCAGGTTCCATATACTAATTAATAATCTTACAGTTCCTATACAGTTTGCCTTTAATTATGCACCTTTGATCTACACGAAGAGCGAAAACTCCATTATGTCGGAAAACGTAAGAAACTATATTTTATACGCATTCTACACAATGAGACGTGTTTGTTTTGTGTAGAAACAGTTTTGTTATATATTTCGTATGAGCAATCTGACAACAGACGCAAAATGTTGTCAAACAAGCAGGACGTTTATTGCCCGAAGAAATGATTTATTTTCTCTGTTCTATATTTGATATATTGAGATCGGATAAAAAATATGTCTCGCCAACATGAGAAAGACTACGTAATTGATAACAAAATGAGGCTTAATTGTGCCAGCCTAAAATGCCATCAATTCCCAAAGTATTTATTAGATAATTGATGAGGTTTTTGTTACAGGAAATAAATGATACGAGCCATTCTTGTTTGTTTAGTTTTTAATTAAGCACAAATATCCACAATGGGCTGTATGCGCTCTGCCCACCACAAGTATTAAAACCCAGTTTCCATCACTGTAAGTCCCCAGACATTCCGCTGTGCCAATGGGGGGTGGCATGTGCCATTCTAGTGGTTATTTTCCATAAAGAAAACTATTACACTGACAACAAAGTATTACGTTTAGGCTTAATGAGATATCATTAACTTCACTTTATTATGCCAACGTGATTCCTAAAGAATGTTATAAGCTCCCATTTACCAATAACCAAGACATATTATCAATAAATTTGTCAACAGTTAAAAACTGTTTTAAAAATATGAATATTTACTGCGTCATTCTCTCGTATTTTATTAAGATTCTTACTTAAACTTAAGAAAATTTTCTATCCGAAGATTAACTTATAAGAATGTGTTAACTTTTCTATAATCTTAATGAACATTTTAAATTTTGAAACGAATTATTTTACCATCTTTACTCATATTGGTATGGTAAACGCGTTTAAAGGCTTCCAATTTACATACATTCAATCTTGTTTTCCTAATGTGGTATAGGAGAGTTTTTAAAATCAGTACTGTACTGGTTTTCTTGAAATTCTTTGATAGTTTTTGTAACAGAAAAAGGCATAAATAGAGAGAATTTGCATTATACCAAAGACATTATTTTGTTTACATATATGTTTACTGAGAGTCGAAAACGATCAATATTTGTAAATTGTATCCACCTCTGTGATGGCAATACCACTGGTGTGCTATAAATAAAGTATCTGAAAAACTCTATGCGTTCGATAGAATTATCGTCTTTTTAACGCATTTTTTTAATCATTCATGCAATAAATTGTTTGTGAGTTAATTACTTTTTTGGTTACAGGATCTTTACTGACATATATGCCACTCAAAGGATCGTAAACAAAAATACCTCCAGTATTGCCATTAATTGAACTAATTACTGGTTTTAATCAATTTTGTGGTCATTTCTTTGCATTTAGTTTTAAAGGTTAAGACGATATGTTAATATTTAAAGAAATTTGTGACATAACACATTTTTCTCATTTTTATCATATTGTCACTATGATTAAAAGTCACAAATGACGAAATTTGTGTCTTTTCAAAATATCAAAATTATCCTTAAGTGAAGAATAGAATTGACTAGCACGTGCTACTTGATCACTGTGGCATGGTCTTTGGGTATTTTTTATTCTTATTTGAGTGGAACTATATCAAAACTCTAGGTTTTTCCAATTGTCGAATTTTTTTATAAAATTGGAATGTCTTTTATTTTATAAATGGAAACTTACTTTCATTGACGAACAGGTTTAGAAACTTACGTATAAGTAACATCAGTAGTTCGAATTTCATTGAAAAGTCTTTATTCGCAAATTATCAACCAAAATATCAAAGATAGAATGTAACTACATTTATTTGTTTATTCGTGTAAACAAATAATTACAGTTTGTGTTAATTTAATATTACTCGAGAAATGATATATACATACTTTTACAATGTATTCTTATATAAGCATAATGAAACACCAATAAAATCTCTGAAAGTCGTCTTTCGGATCCTACAGAAAAAGGTTTCATGGAATAAAGAAATAAGCGACAAAAATTATTTTTTATTACTCGCTTTTTGATTTCATTTAAAAAGACTATGCAAAAAGAATCTCATGATGCGCTTATTCGCTTCTTTCATGAGAATCCATTTTTAGAAATTTTTATTTCATTTTCCACTGTGTGCTTCATCAATGAATTTTAAAGATCTTAAGACGCGTGTTGGTTCACAATATCTTTTTCTTTTTGCGATCTTATGAGAAACATTTTCATGATAATCTTATTTGCTTAAACAGAAGTCGTTTTATAAAAAAAATTAAAGTTCTTAAAGATTTTGGAATATAAACATAAGATAAAGTGTCTTTTTTCCAATTCTTCTGCACAAAAGAACTTGGAAGATCTGAACATAATTATCTTCCAAGTGGATTAAACTTGTTTATCAGCTGAACAATCTCCAGTTTCTTAGAGCAGTTCGTGGAATTTATATTGCATGAACTTAGTGTTAAAGATGAACTTTGTTTTTTGAACTTCGCGCAAAGCTCCACGACGGCTATCTCCGTCCGTCCCTAATTTAGCAGTGTAAGACTAGAGCGAATGAAGCTAGTCATCACCATCCACCGCCAACTATTGAGCTACTTTTTTTACCAACGAATAGTGAGATTGATTGTCACATTATAATGCCCCCACGACTAATAAGGCGAGCACGTTTGGCGCGACGGGGATTCGAACCCGTGACCTTTGGATTACGAGTCGAGTGCCTTAACCAACTGCCATGCCCCCCGAATGTTTTAGTATTCTACTCTATAAACCAACTAATGTTTTAATGTTGTACTCTACAAACCAACTAATGTTTTCGTTTTCTAATCTGCTGACCGACTAATATTTTAGTGTTATAATCTAAAAACTAGCTTATTAAGTATTCTAAGACTTCCATAAGATGCTTAGAAAAGTAAAACTTCGTTTTCAAGAACGAATGAAAGATAAAAGTCAATATCTTGTTTATTTGTGTTAAACATACAGATATGTAATGATCGTTTTTTCCGTATGTCAACCACAGAGATCATACACTGAAATTTAGCAATGTAAGCTCTTAAGCTTACAGCTGAGCCACAAGGGGGAGCAAGTTGAAACCTTATAGTGCAAACAAACAATTGACGAAAATAAGCATCAAGTGATTTTTTTTGTTATACTGGATTATTGTTATTACATAGGATAAGAAGTGGTGATTGGTTTAGAATTTGGCATAGTCATATCTGTATGTAACGTATTCTGCACTTATGTGAAATTATAAAACGTGTTATTTATCCTAAAATATCTTTGAAAACCATCCCTCATATATATATATTAGAATATACTCTCATGACAAATGTTTTTTTTTTTTTGTGACGAACGGTTTGAATCGAATAATTTAAAGAAACAATAACGGTTAAAAGCTATCATATTGTCACATTACCGAAGTCACTTTTTATGTTCTTGCGGGGTAAAACACAATACTTGTTCCACACGAGCGACTTGTTCAAAATTTAAAATTTATGCGAAAATTATTATAAAATAAAAACACTTAGTATTCACAACGTTCACAACATCCGACTTTAAACGTTTGCAAACTTTTGATAAAACGTCATATGTATCCTCTTTTCTAGACCGAGAAGCATAATAATTTAGGGCAAGTGAAGGAATTATAAATACGTTGCTAGAATAATAAATGTGAAATTGCATTAACATAAAACACGTGTTCAAGGAATGAAAGAAACTCTGAATTGTGTGTTTAATGCGTTCACGTTCTTTGTATCAGTGCTTAAGATATTTATTATTCAACTGCAAAATTCTTTTATCGAGTACGAACTGCCATGCATTTTAACATTTCATTCTGTACTTTCTGCATCATATAAGATGTATTTATTTTCATTTAGTGTTCAGTTTCTCGATTTTCTTCTGGTTTTGTTTCTTTCCAAAACCAACTTAACCATAAACTGAGGCGTTTGTTTTCAAGTTAACTGTGTTTTTTTCGCCAAAGGAAATCGAAACCTGGATTTTAGTCAGTGAGCTTACTGTTGAACCACTGGGGGACATTCCAACAACAAAATTTGTAATTTTCTTACTCCGTAAATATTTAGTTCAGTTATGTTTAAAATATTAAAAACTGAGGGGTATCTTGATGCCACTTCATTCTCTTACCTACTAAAAATATAACCAAGAATCCAGTTTGATTTCGCCAGAAGGCTCGTTTTACGGATATTCTACCAGTTACGAGTCTTAATACTTATTTCCTTACCTTTTTGAACACAGAAGAAAAAATCTTAACTTAAATATTGAAACGTTTTCTATTAATCTGTGTTTCAGTACCCTCCTTTACAAGTATATCATATTTACATTGGCTCTGTCTCTCTTTTTTTTTTTTGTTTCACTGTCAAAACAATATTTTCCTGAAATTAAGTTTTACTATTTATTTTCTGTTATTAGAACTTATTGTTTTCTACTATTTCGGAAGTAGAAAATAACATGCACATTTTACGTTAACTCTCTTTCGACAAAAAATTATCTAAATTCACCAGGTAAGACAAATCTACCAGTCAAAAAAACTTAATAATTTTATATTTATTTGTTATGTACCAGACCTTTTGGACCTTACAAAGCATAATTGAACTACGTATTCACAGAGTAATAAAACAAATGAAACACAATTACTGCTGATTAGCGTGTAAAATAATCAATCTTTAAGTGTTAAAGATAACCATAACAAACCGCAACTCGATATTCGTACTAAAGATTTACATCTAGTAGTTTATCAACAATTATTAGTTAGTACAATGTAAGAAAATAAAATGAATATAATTTTAGTTTACACAGAGGATAATGAAAAATATGGTTTTCATACTGCTGTTTGTAGTTGATTAATAACTTAGTATACTAATGTAATTGGCTGTTTTTATATTGCTGGTGTTATCTTCTCGTATAAGGTTTGTTTGTAAATAAGCATAAAGCTACATAACGGGCTAGGTGTACTCTGTATCGAAACCCATATTATAGCGATGTAAGTCTGCAGACATACCGCTGCGTCACTGAGGGATCTTGTATAAGTAAAATACAATTTCTTCTTAGACAACTATCTATGGAAGTTGCTTAGTTTGGATATTTTGGTTGGAAGCCTGGGATATCATACTGATAGAACCTCCACAATAACTAACTTACTATCCGATCTGAATTAAAGGGAGTCATTTCTCTATAGTTTGCCGACATTAACATAAATCTTTATACGTAAGAAAACCTGATACCGGATCCTTATTCTCTTTCTCATCTCATTCAGTTTTTTTCTTCTGAAAAACTGGCATCATTATGTTATGTGTCGCTTTCTTGGGTAACTCTGTGTCACGCAGACGGTAAATTCTTGTTTATGCTTATTTTTTATTGTAACCATATACTGTGTTCAAGCCTCACATATAACACAGAGATTATTAAGGAAGTACATATTCATTTCTGTAAATCTATTAACAAAATGAACAGTTCTCTGGAACTATCTGGAATATAAACTGTGTATGAAAAATAGACATACAGAGTATTATGGAATCGTAAAAATATAACTGAAAAGATTTCTTCGCGTGTATTTACACGAAATGTTTTCCAATTTTACAAATTAGCCAATAATTGCAATTTTGTTTTAGCAGCGGCATAGCGCCTCATAGAATAGCTCTGGTGTTTTCAAGTACAAACTTTTATCTCATAGCTCTGTCATGTTTTGACCGATTTGAGATCTAATTACAGTTTTGGAGTTAGGAGTTCAAACCCTTTCAAATTATTTTTTTAACTACACCTAAAGTCTCATAGCTTAATATACTTTAATCCTGCCATAAACAAGTTTCCATTTAAAAGTAGGCTGGTAGAGATCTTGATGAGTAATAAAATCGAATCGGGTATGCACACGTCCCATGCCCAGTATTGCTGGCGTACAAAATATAGCTAATAAAAAAGAAAACCAGTTTCATAGAATAATCTACTATAATTCTGTCTAAAATAATTTCAAGTGCTGTGGCTATTGAGAATTTCCTCTTGTTTTTTTCTAGGTTGCTGTTGACATTCAAGAATCAAACTTTAGACAAACTTAAAGTAATTAATCAAACCTAGAATTAAAGAATTTCTTCCATCGTCATCCATTGTTATACAAACAAAAAGAACTGAATTTTGGTAATATTCTATTGCTTGAAATCTTGTGGGATTTTTAATTGATTTTAAATCATTGTGTTATAAAGAGTCTGTTTTATTCAAAAACAAAGTTTAGTATTCTCCCTAATTCTGTGTATATTTTAAAGCAAAAACAAGAAAGTAATTGAAAATTAAAATGAGCTTTTCCCAGTAATTTTCTTTAGATTTTATATACAGTCACATGTGAGAGTCTCCGGCTAGTACAGCGGTATTTCTAGGGATTTACAACGCTAAAATTAGACGTTCGATTCCCTTCGGTGGGCTCAGCAGATAACACGACGTGGCTTTGCTATAAGAAACACACACACATGTGAGAATATGATCAAAGTGTAACAATTAATGGTCTAATCAATGTATTCATGGCAGCATGAATGTGTGTGCTTTAAAAACTGAAGTAAGACATCCATCTTGAGAACACTCTATTTTAGAAATATAAATATTTAATAGAAATAGCTACTAGGATTCTTTGGAGCACGAAGCTTGCATAAGAAACAATACAGATGGTATGAATTTCATTTAAATAATCAATAAAATAACGGATTTACATTTTATGCCCAAAATTAAAACGATTTGTTTGTCTGTAAGTAAGCTCGAATTTACACATTGAGCTATGCTTATATGTTCCGTCAACCACGTGTATCGAAACCCGGTTTTTAGCGTTTGGTGTTCGCAGATATCTCGCTGTATCACTGGGGAAAACAAAATTACGTTTAAAATGTACTTTTTTTATCTTCTCAGCAAATTGCAGCAGGCAAAGTGTGGAATCAGATGTATGCTTTAGTTTTTATTAACAATTTCTTATGAGTGAGAAAATCACATTTTACTGATATAAGGGCGAAGAGTTTAGCCTTCAAACCCACCTCTCTGTGCACGTCATTGTTCTTAACTCAGTGATTTCGGATATTTACGTTGTAAATTATGTTATAGTAAATAACGTTCTAAATATGTTTAATTCTATTTTATTATTGTGTTAATTACCCAACTCTGGGAAAACGTGTTTTAGAACAGGGTAGAATATTTGGCAGAGCTGTGATCAAAATCAGAAATGTATTGAGATCTTACTTAGGATTTCTTGAAAATTCATTCAAAAATAAGCGAGGTTAACAGAGTTATCAAATATATGAGTGAATACTAAAAGATCAGACAGATAAAAATTACGTATGATATCAAATCACTAAGTTTGGATATTAGACATCTATTATAATATACATAGCTGTCTGTGAATTTTTAGTTCGGTTTATCTATATTTCGAGGTTTTCATCAGACCTGTGTTTTATTAAAAACAGAAGGCTGTAACAAAGTAGCTACGCCCTAAAAGTGGAAGGTTAAAGGAACTTAATCTGTGATTACTTTGCTTGATTGATTGAATTCTGTTTTAGTTCAGTTTCTGATTATAGATTAAGACATACAACATTGGAACTTGTTTTAACACAAAGTCTGCGTTTTGTTTGCTGTGTTATTGACAGATATTGCATGACATTAAAGAAAATTATACATATTATTAATTGATAAAGAGAGAACTTAAGAAATGTACGGACAATTTCAGTGTTATAAAACTTATTCATAATTTTCTTCAATGAAAACTTAAAACTCATCTTCATCGTTAGTTTTAGCTTATGCCTCTATGAGTATCAGTTAGAATAAAGGTAGATAATATTTGTGTATAATCAAAACGGCTCATTTTTCCTTGACTGTATTTTCAATGAATTATTTTTACCATTATATGGCCCTTTATAGTCGAGTTGCAAGACTGGAAAAAGGTTCCTGTTCATTTGATACTTTGTCTTGATGTCCCCCACCTCCGTTGTAGTTTTATGGGTTCTTTTGATTTTTTATAACCTATAAAGTGGTAAGTGTGGAGGCGTTCGAAAAAAGTTTTAAATTGTTCAGTCACTTTAGTCAAGTTAGCTAGTGCCTATGGCTTTAACATAGATATTTTGGGAGTTTTAGTACTATTATTTTTCTTTTTTCTTTGCATAAACAAAAGTCTGAGTCATAAATATTTTTGAAGAAGGTGTAAACATAGTCTGGTCTACGATGAGTGATCCCGAATGAAATTAGTATTTGTTATAAAAGTATATAGATATTAAAAGTTCCAGGAAAAAAAAAACAATCTTTAGATAAGCGATAAAAACTGAAATTTTATGAAGGGTATAAGATTTATATGACATCCATTTCAACCAACCGAAAAAGATAAATAACCAGAATGTTGAAACTACATATGCTAAAGTATCGATTTAAAGATTACGCTATTTTTCTTTCTTTTTTTATGTGTTCATTCCTTAAAAGATTTTATTGTAACAAGAGGTAACCCTAAAATGATTTAGATTATACTGCTTTGGAATTCCGTCATTCATTTGTTGTTTTTAAAGTCATAAAACTTTTAGTGATCATTTGAGAATTTCATTTATGTTCAGAAGTGCTGCCTATAAAAACTCACTTTCAGGTTTCTTTACCCAAATATTTAATAAGAACAATAGAAATAAATACATTGAGAGTTACCGCAGACTTATAGGAGAATTAAAATTGTCGTATTTTCATTATTTTATTTTTTATTTTTTTATTTTTGCGACACAACTGTAGTTGAAGTAACTTCTATTAAGTGGTAAATGAGAACTATATTTTTCCGCCGTTTTCGACGTCCCTATATTCCCCCACCTTTCTCTAGTTTTAAGTATAGAACCAAAATCCATATTTATCTCATTTTATAAATTACTTTGACTTTAATAATTCATATACCTTCATTATTTGAATCCCAGATAGGACGCTAGGTAAATATATTGTAGTTGACGCATTATGATATTTTAACCATTATATTTGATTTCATTTCTCAGTTAAACAGCCTTTGGCAGAGGACGACAGCAATAACAAAGGAATAAAGAGTACTAAGAACCAGGAATGGTCTGGTGGCTACTGGTCCATAAATTCAATGTTTAATGGCTCATGCTCTATTGCCCCTAAACGCTCTCCTCATTTTGTGACAGAGGGTGAGCTGTAAAAGTGATGGTAAAAATCTCACTATTTCGTCAAACAAAAGTTGATTTTGAGTTCTGTTAACTAGCTGCTTTATCTCTAATCTATTAGCCCAAAATTATGAAGAGCTAAGCGCAAATAGCCCATATGTTGCATCTCACGAAGTTCTGGAACAAACACATATACACTTTTAGGAATTGTACTCATAAAACAGATTATCATTTTCGTTCAATATTTGATTCAAACTAAGATTAAACAACTCTTTTGTTTCAAAAGAAAAGTAACCCAGTCGGTCAGTGGTAAATTTATTAATTTACCACGCTAAAATCCGGAGTTTGATTCCCTGTGATTAACAGAACTTAGATAGTGTATTGCGTAGTTTTGCGCTGTAGCAAAAAATAGAGTAAAGGTTTGTTTGTTTTGAATTTCGCGCAAAACAACACGAGGACTATCTACGCTAGCCGTCCCTAATTTAGCAGTGTAAGAAGGCAGCTAGTCATTACCACCCACTGCCAGCTCTTGGGCTACTCTTTTACGAACAAATAGTGGGATTGAGCGTAACATTATAACGCCCCATGGATGAAAGGGCGAGCATGTTTGTTGCGACGGGGATTCGAACATGCGACCCTCAGATTACGAGTCAAATGCCTCAACCCACTTGGTTATTCCTAGCCGAGAAGTGTGTGTGTGTGTGTGTGTTTTTTTTTATAGAAAAGCCACATCAGATTATCTATTTAGTCCATACAGGGGAATCGTTTTAGCGTTGTAAATCCGTAGAGAAAAGGAGAAGCATAACAATATAAACTTAAATCATTCAAGATGAAAAACTATTAAGTCAAGTGTGTGATTGTGTCAATGTAAAGACAGGCACAGCCAGGTGGCTAAAGCACTCGACGCTTAATCTGAGGATCGCGGGTTCGAATCCCTGTCACACCGAACATGATCGCTCTTGGAGGCGTTATAATGTGACGGTCAATCCCACTATTCGTTGGTAAAAAAGTAACTCAAGAGTTGGGTGGTGATGAATAGTTGCCTTCCCTCTAGTCTTACAGTGCTAAATTAGGAACGGCTAACTCAGATAGCCCTCGAAATTCAAAAAAACAAAAACACTTTCAATGTAGCTCCATGCATCGAATTGCTTGTATAATAAATCGAAAAACGTAATTTACAAACACAAACAGCATTAATTTAGAAAACGAATTATTTATTCAACATTCATATAATATTGTTTGTTATGAAGGTTTGATTACTGTTTACAAAAGCATTTGAAAAACGTAACAAACCAACTATTTAATATATTTACATTATCTGCTTGGCTTATTTGGAATAAAGCTGTATCTCTGCCCACCACAAGTATCGAAACCCGGTTTCTAGAGCTGTGAGTTCGCAGACATACCGGTTTGTCACTACGGGCACTAGCTGTTTGGACATCATTTACTGCACATACAACGACGTTTTATTGGCTACATTCAAAATTTTATTAAGATACTTTCTGTTTATGCTATACCAATTACTGTAGCAAAAAATCGTAGTTAATAATTCATAATTTGAGAGTATATAAGCTCTAAGTTTCTAATTTTACAAAATAATGTTTTTAAATAAGTTGAATTTATCTTAGTGTGAAGAAAGTGACTCACTTTCTATAACCATCCCATATTCTATATTTTATTCGTCACCCCTCTAGTAAGTACGAAATTTAACGTCATTATTTGTTTTTATAGTTTGTTTTTGTTTGGTCACAAAGTCATCAAATGAAAAATCAGACCCCTTTTATCATATCCCCTTGTCACATTCTTCTTTACGTTTAGTTGTGTATTATATATAACGAACAGAAAATATCTGTTAAAAGACCTATTATACAGGGTGTTCGGAAAGTCACAGTGCAGTTTTGTAATCATATTTTATTCAGTCTATTTCAAACCAAGAACTGATAACGGTATTTAGAAACAAAATAAAAAGGATCCAGGCCTGTATTGTGCCAACGCGGGTCACTTTCAACATTGTTTATAATTGTCATTCATATTTACCTCCTGTATTCTATATTGAAACATGTCTGTTAATAAATATATAAGTGCACAGTGACTTTCCGAACACCCTGTATTACGTTGTGTTCTGATAATAGAATTGTCTGTTTTCTTTTCGTACAAGCTTCGTTCCCAAGGGAGAGATAATGATTAGCTTAGATAATTTGTATCGGCTCTTGTCGCACAGTTAGAAAGGCAAACAAATTGTGACAGGTAGAGAAAATTGTCTACATTTTGTGTGTTATAACTCAGTTTTGTTTGTTCGGCTATTTAATTAAATAAAAATAATTATTTACATTACTACGATTAGTATAACGAAGTCTCCCGCTAGTACAGCGGTATGTCTCCGGATTTACAACGCTAAAATCAGGAGTTCGATTCCCTTCGGTGGGCTGAGCAGATAGCCCTTTGTGGTTTTGCTATACGAAAAAACACACACACAGTATAATGAAGTAAGATAAAGTGTCATTAACTAAATATGTACTTAATTCCTTGTTTATTTTTTATTCATTATTATAAAAGTAACTAAAATGTAAACACGTGAATCTCTTTAGTTTACTTAAAGTTAGAGTAAAATAAACATTAATAATATAATAAAAATGTTTCACGAGACACTTACGTAAGAGCTTGTGGGTAACGTAATTCGATAGCGTAATGTGAGTTGCACGTTCTCCAATTGTTTTATAACTTAGAAAGGCAGGCACGAATAGTAGTTAAATGCGGTTCGAAGAGTAATCAAAGAGAAATAAAACAAATAATTATAAATAGATGTATACTGTTACGAACTTAAAGCTACTTAGGATAAACGAATGTAATCTTATGTTACAATTCGAAGACTTTCTAAAAAGAAAAAAGAGGTAATTTAAAGTTATTTCGATTTTCTTGTTTTTGGTGACTACGAGATCGGTCAGATTAACCAAAGTTGTTAAGGCACAGAAAATAACAGATAAAATATATAGTTTCACTCAAAACAAACGTTTGGAATGAGCATGTGAGCAGTGATATTAACGCAGCCTCAAAATATAGTTCACTGGTATCTCAAGAGTGGGACAGTAACATAAAATAAAACACAATACTTGTGTTTAACGGTTCTGAAACTTACTATCTCAAGATTGTATTTCTGCGGTCTCTGAAGCACTTTCGTTTCTTTTCATCTATTCTGGTTAAATTTAACAACATTATTATTTAGAATATTAATAAGAGTAATGGAAAAAAACTGAAACAACAAAGTCACATTCAATGATCTTTGAAAAATAATTAAAGAGTGTTCAGCAGTTTGAACAGTTTTGTTTTATTTTTTCTGTACTTTACTTTTTCTCTATAGTTCTAAAATAGAAACTTGGTTAAAACGTTGAAAACATCCGTGAATCTCAATCATTAAGCTAAAAGAAAGACTGTTTCCCAGAACGATTAATTTTTAATAAAAACTTTTATAACGAACTTTCTATAGAATAAATTGCAGATAAAAATTACAGTCTATTTCCAAATTATCTTATTTGAAAATAAACAACACGTAAAACGAAAATAGTTAAAGATTAAGAACCATAGGAAGCAGTAAGGTTTTTTTTTCTCTATTTAACTAATTGTAAATCTTTAGCAATAGTTTAATATCTAAAAGCTTGGAATCCTATACATAAAAACATTATTAAATGGTACTGGCAACCTAAACAGATAATAGACAACATTTTTATCTTTTATATTCATATATTAACAATTAATATTAAACACTTAAAATTTTAAAACTCGTAAATAAAAAATATTCTGGGATCTCAAAGTAACAAGTAACAAGTTTCTCAATATTCATTTATAAACTACGATTTCTTTTGTACGATCATCATACTGTGTTATAATAAGGGCAAAGACCAAATAATATAAATTTATCGGAAATAAATCATAAAATAACAATACTGTTATGTTGAAATACTTTAACGAATAGTTGAGGAAACATAGGTGAAAAGGGATTTGAATATGGGATCTTTATGTAACAAAATAGTGTTCTAACTACTGAGCCATCCTCTGTTTGTTTCATTAGGTGATGTATAGCGATAACTTATAAGATTTAATGTGAACTTCGTCTAGTTGACAACTACAATTTCTTTCATTGATTTTATCACGTTCATTCAACTTGAATGCGATATGAATCATTAAAGACAATAATTAAATGAGCTCGAAGTTCATGCAATTAAACATTTTCGTGATTATCAATAATATGGTTAATTGTCTTCCCATTACAAAAAATTCAGAAACTTAGGAATACTAAACGTTATCACTTGCTTTCAAAAAGTAAGTCTCTCTCTTTCCTACTTTGTTTTCCAATAAAATAACTGACCGTTTAAGTTTTCTTTAGCTTGGTAGAATCATTAAAGTAATTATTATAAAAATAATTTTGATATGGTGATTGTTTATATGCTATTAAGTACAAAGCCACACAATAAACTATTTATAAAGTACTCATCAAGGGTATCAAAACCCAGCTTTTAGCGTTATAAGTCTTCAGACGTACTGCTTAGCCAATAGGGGCCACTTCAATATTAGGTTTTGTTACTTGAAACCTAACAGTAATGCATAAGCACCACTACATAGTACGGTGTTGTGTGTAGCAAAACAAGTTTTGGTTTGGTTGTTATGTAAAAGCAGTCTATGAATAACATAACATAGAAAATTAAAACGTGTTTTCAATATTTTCCAAGATGCGTGGAAGCCATTTCGGGTTTCAAAATGGCTGTTAGTTTCCTGTGTAACTTCAGTTTAACAATGCTTATAAACGGCATTTAGGTGTTTATTCTTTCATTTTTGGTGTAAAGAAACTAAGGCACGACACGCTCGATGTACTGGAACACTTCGAAATAAATATATTTGTTATTATACTATATTTCACAGTTCATATAATATGTAACACTGAAAGAGTTTAGAAAATATTTTAACTTTGGGATGGAAGGATGGACAATATTGATATATTAATTTTTCATTTAAGTGCAACTTTGTAACCCTTGAAGCGTATTGAGAACTTTTGGAATTTTGAAGGTTTCGGTATAGAAATTCAAGTGAAATAACATTACCAGTTACATGAAACAACAGCGAAGACAATGTTAATCAATGTATAGAAAATGAAGAAAGGCACATTGTATCATGAAGGACATTCTTTCACTCATGAAAGCTCTGGCATGATAACATATATTCTAGTAAAGTTTCGGAAGAAGACTTGAGCGTGGTATACTTACTAGAAACGTTAGAGCAGAAGAAATTCAACATATGTTTAACTAAGTGTTGGTTCTTATGTCTTCAATATCTATATGTGACTCAAAGAATAAACCGAAGCCGAAGATGTTAACTTTCCAGACAACTAAACTAAGTTCATATTTGGCACCCACATTGCTTATTGATGAGTTCTTGTTGTTTGTTATTAAACACAAAGCTATATAAATGGATCTCTGTGCTCTGCTCACCACGGGTATTGAATCCTTGTTTCTAGTAGTATAAGTCAGTAGACATACCACTGTGCCACTTGGAGGCTTATATATATATATTGATTAGAAGAAAAATCACTGTTCATATTATTTCAAATATTATAAGCCAGAGACAAATGGTGAATATGAATTCACTGCGGTACCACGATAGCTTTTCACACAATATTGATTGTTTTACATTTTCATTGATAAGTTTGAGATAATGGATCGAGCTGAAGCGATTTCTGCTCCAGATGCGTCTAAATCAACAAAACCTAATTTCGTAAGTCATAAAGTAGCAATCATATAGGTCGCGGTTTTAGTCCGGAACACAAAGAAAAATGCCACTGTAAAGAATTGTGACATGGAGAGAAATAGAATCGTTTCCATTATTGAGGAAAATGTAGGAACTGTTAATGAAGGGTGAGTTTTGTTGGACTGCTATATTTAAACATGTATAAGAAGGTGAAAGGTCTTTTAAATTTTGTACACAACAATAGGCGGATTTCCAGAAAATCGACTTGAGAACACTTACACTCTCACATTGACACCAAACATCAACTGTTCATTTGATTTAAAGATAAACAAGGGAAACATCTAAATTAGGGGATAAAATGTTTTGGCGCCGGTAACGAAACCACACGAAATAAACCAAATTTGAAACATGATCACAAAGAAGCAGATACTCTCATAGCAAAGCAATGTTTAGATGCAAAAATAGCTATATCTCAACACACATTTATTTCAATTCATTTAACTTATACATAGTTACTTTAGTCGACATATTTAAAGAACGTGAAACTTCAAAGTTTATTATGCATGCTGGCAGAATAAAGTCTTAATACTGCAGAACGTTATCAAGTATTAGGTTTGACAAAGTTCAAAATTCTTCTATATTTGGTCAGGTGTTTGAGTAAAATAAGTTATCAGGGATTGGAAAAATGACATGGATTAAACTACTCTTGTTGCTATGTGGTAGGGATAAGGTAATGAAAGTCTATCGCACACTTGTAAAATCATCTTCGAGAGAAAGTTTAATGAACACTATCTCTGAAAGAGCATAGGTGGGAATTTTACTGTAAATAGAAACAGGGGAGAATTTACTCATACAAAATCAACTAATTTCTCATAAACTATGAGTGAATTATGTCTTCTCCATTTGAAGATCATGCAAGATACCAATGCAGAAATAACTAAATCATCTAGATTATGGTTGGAGGAAATATGATGGCAAATTAATGCCTATAAGATGCTTAAGGAAGCTATCTCCAGATGAGATATTAGTTCTTATAAACTATGAATACAAGAAAGGTTATTCCAAAACGAAAAATTATGTCAGCCTACGAAACAAACTGTAGTCCTAGATTGGGTTAGAGAACAGATATAGCTGTAACACTTCAGGCGACGGTGATGATATGGAAATCCAATTTAATAATTAAGTTCAAATGTTAATTGTGTATAATAATTCATAGACGGTATCTGTGGATATTAGCTAATGAAAAAATTGTTTTTTTTTTGGCGCTATATATGGATTAGAATACATTCTGATTGCCACCATATTGGAATCCAAGGCAGCGGAAGTAATGAAATTATCAAATTTGAAATTTTTTACACTAAAAAGTGTGGTATTGACTCTAGAATCATGTTTATAAATGTATTAAAACATGAGGTACGTAACATTATAAATTACAAATACTAGTCGTTTTGACATCCAAAATGACCGCCTTAAGGGCCAAAGAAAAAAGTAAAAAACAGTTTAATGGAATTTTCCTTGTTTTAAACTGTAACGGATTTAATACTATATGTTTATTTTAATATCTATGTTTCTTGTAGTTCTACGAGTATATATATTTAAAAATGCATGTGACGTATATTGTTTAATGTGTATTACGAAAGTCACGCCTTTTCTCTAAATTTGTAGAAGATTCTCGAGCTTAAGAATCAACAACTAATAATGTGCGTAAGATAAAATACCAGTATTGTTGTCTTAGCTAAAACTCTAGAAAATTTTCTCTCAAGATAACCAATGCATCATGCGAAAAAACAGTTTAATAATATTGTTAGTTTACTGCAGTCAGTATATTGTAAACTTCGAAAGCTAAAGTTGTGATAAACGCTTTTTAGTCAGAAAAGTACAAATATTTGACCAGGAATGTTTATACATTTCGAACATTATAAACCGTTTCATTTCGGAGAATTAGCTTCGGACGTTAGTATTTCTACGAGGACATTAGATATCTTCTCCAGTAAAAAAAAAAAAAGGGAACTGGCCCGGCATGGCCAAGCGTGTTAAGGCGTGCGATTCGTAATCTTGTTTTATTTAGTTTTACGTAACTTGGTTTATTGAAAAAATGTGATTTTTACTTCTATTTAATGCATTACAAGCTGTTTGTCGCTGAATTTTCAGAAACAACACGTGTAAGCCTTATAAAAGTTTTATTCTTATATTGTTAGTATTTTAATGAAATTCAAAAACAAACTTGTTTTTTTTATGAAGTGAGCATGTCTAATGTATTATTTCCAAACAACATGAATTGTGCGATGACTTAATTCAAAAAGAAACATCACTGATTTACCAAATACATTGATGTAACGACTTTTTTCGAAACTCTAACAACTTATTTTGGGATTCACCAAACAATATAGTGTGAAGAGCTTCTTTGGAAAACAAGCTATTGTTGTTTAAGCGCTAAACTACAGAATGGGTTTTCTGTCCACTGTGAGATTCAAACCTTGAATATAGCAAGGACTCAAAAAACTAGCAACATGATGTTTGCTAAAAAAATTGGCTAATGGCTCTTATAAATGTGTTAGATTATTTGTTTTAGAGCAAAGCCTTATTATGTTATGTGTTGTGGCTATCGCAGAGAATCGAACCCCTGATTTTAGCGTGTTTAATCCGTAAACTTACTGCTGTCTCATCTAGGAACAAAATAAGTCCCGAGGCCGTTTAGCACAGTTGGAGCATCTCAGGTAGATTTATCTAGTGGCACTCATCTTCTCTTCATATAGACTAGAGAAAAAAACAACAAATCAACACAGCCTACCGCTAACTTTTGAGCCATTTTATTACCAATGAATAGTGGGATTGGTTGTAACATTATAACGCTCCCACGGTTAAAAGGGCAGAATTTTTCGCGACAGGGTTTTAAATTCGCATCCTGGGAATCATACGCTCTAAGCACCAGGCCGTAATCTAACCGAATTATTTAGAAAAAAAAGACATAAAACATAATGAAACAAACAAATATATTTTCACATGTCTAACATTCGATAATTTTACACCAAAAATGATTATTTAAATAGAGCAAGGTGCCATTATTATTCAGTTTATGTTAAAGCTAACTTATTATTTGACTACCCATAATAATTATTTTGAACGTAAAGTATGTAGACCTTAAAATGTAAAACTGAAAACTTAAATTATAGAATTTACCGGATTAAGTTGGCATATTCTTGTTACACCTATCAGTAAAGAATTTATATACATACACACATATCACCACAAGAACAGCATCTTACCGACAGTTGACATCTTTGTGCTTAATAACAAACCCCAAGAGTTGGCGGTGGGTGGTGATGACTAGCTGCCTTCCCTCTAGTCTTACACTGCTAAATTAGGGACGGCTAGCACAGATAGCCCTCGAGTAGCTTTGTGCGAAATTCCCAAACAATTAATAACAAACAACAACTCATCTATGATTTATAATAAGTTGTCGTTATAAATCGCCTCAATTTTAACCTTGAGCTAAAAACAATTGAAACAAACAGGTCTGTCCAAAAATAAAGATAAAAACTAAGTCGCTCTAGTGATGATTCTAGTAATCAAAACTTCTAACGACATAACTTTATGGTCTTACTTACTTTCTTTCTTATTCTAAGCTAGTTAAAGACTTTAACTACCAGTGTGATATCCAATGCATTCTGACTCGATTATTTTATAATTTATAAGTTTTATTACATATTATAATTTATTTCGAATGAGTCTCTAATTTATTGTGTTACTTGTGTTACGTATTACGATTTCAAATAACAGGAAATTTTAATCTGAACTTAGAAGTTTACTAAATGTCGATACACCAGATTTATGATATTTGCCAACAAGGTTGATACACATAATTTTCTTTCTCACACAAAAATATTTTAATATACACACAACAATACAATTTATAATAACGGTTATTACAAATAATGATTTAAATACAACAGTTTTACAAACTTATGAACAATACTGAGTCTTACATCTGATGTGAAACTGGATCTTTTATCGATGGTTCACAGAAAGCGAAGTAATTCTACGTTGGTACACAGATACACTTTTTTAAAGGGAAAGCTAGTTAGCTCTATTCTTGGCTGGCCTCATGCGGCTTATAAGTTCCCTTTTTGTTTGTTTGTTTGTTTTTAAATTTCGCACAAAGCTACTCGAGGGCTATCTGTGATAGCCGTCCCTAATTTAGTAGTGTAAGACTAGAGGGAAGACAGCTAGTCATCACCACCCACCGCCCACTCTTGGGCTACTCTTTTACAAACGAATAATGGGATTGACCGTCACATAATAACGCTACCACGGCTGAAAGGGCAAGCATGTTTGGCATGACGGGGATGCAAACCCGCGACACTCAGATTACGAGTCGAACGCCTTAACACGCTTGGCCATGCTGGGCCGCATCAGGAAATGAGCCCTAGTAGATAATTAATTGTTTGTTTTGGAATTTCGCACAAAGCTACTCGAGGGCTATCTGTGCTAGCCGTCCCTAATTTAGCAGTGTAAGACTAGAGGGAAGGCAGCTAGTCATCACCACCCACCGCCAACGCTTGGGCTACTCTTTTACCAACGAATAGTGGGATTGACCGTCACATTATAACGCCCCCACGGCTGGGAGGGCGAGCATGTTTGGCGCGACTCGGGTGCGAACCCACGACCCTCAGATTACGAAGCGCACGCCTTAACGCGCTAGGCCATGCCAGGCCTAGTAGATAATTAAATTTAACATTATGATCAGTCATCTTGGCAGTAGATTATTTAAAATAAAATTGATAACAAAAATAAAACTTTATTTGAATACATATTGAGGATTGCTCCTCTCACACATATACACAGGCACAGCGGTAAGTCTATGGATGAATAACACTAGAACCCTGGTTTCGATACCTCTTAGCTACAAACAAGCAAAAATTGTCTCAAGGACTCATCTCTAGCCCTACTGATACATATATAATTTGACTCTATTTTGTTTCTTTTTGCTTATCGGTGGCACAGCTATAAGTCCTCGGACTTGCAATGATAAAATTAACAGTTCAATTCCACTCGCTAGACACAGCAAGTAGCCCAATGTGGCTTTGCTATAAGAAACACACACACCCTGTTCTGTGTGCTTTTGTACATTGTTTTAATTTGATTTGATGATTTGTGATTCCGCTTAACGAACAAATCTTTAAACAGCTGGAAAGTTTATGGATTGATTAAACATTATATTTTAGTGTGTTAAATCAGTTTCTTTTGTATGTTGTATTTTTTATACTTTTTAAACAATTATTGTCACATATAGGCCTAAAATTTATAACAACACTCACATAATCTTCGAACAACTTTTCACACTTTTATTTTATTTTTCCACTCCTGATTCAAAATCGGAAGTGCATAGATATATATTTGTATCCCACAATTCGCTGCTCAAAACGCCTTTTTGTTGAATACCAGAATTCGTCAGTTTTGCTAGATGATAAGAGAATAGATCTCTTGAAACAATATATATATGCGTATAATACTTTAACAGTTATCTTTAAGTCTCATGGAAACTCTAAACTTGCTTGACAGTAATGTCGCATGTGTCACATATTTATAATTCAATACGTACGCTGCCAAAAATAACCGTATTTGTAATTGTTGTTACTCGCAAATTGCTTGAAGACGGCTCGCTTTTTTTGAACTCCAACGTCACAGTTTTAGATAACTATAACGACACACGTGCTGTGAAAATTATCATGATATTAAATCTGAGTTATTTAATTTTTTGCACTAGAATTATAAACCATGTGAATTATTTGATTTCAACTCTCATCTTATCAGACTAATTGTAATATAGTTAATAAAAAAATCTTTGCATTAAAACAATATTTAAAATGTTAAAAATATTACAACGCTTCGAGCAAACAATTTTGGGCAGCTGTTTACTGTTTTAAAACGTACAATTTTTACGAATAGATTGAATAATTAAATAGCCTGCAATAACGGTCTCAATATCACACATACTGGCTCATAATTATGATACATATATAATTCCATTTTATTCTTTTCGTCTGTTGGTGGGACAGCGTTTAGTTTACGGACATACAACGCCAAAATCCAGGGCTCGATTCTCCGTATCAGGTAGCCCAATGTAGCTTTTCTCTGAAACAAAATAAGTATCATAATTATAAATGATATAATGTAAACAATTGATGTAGATAGTGTTTTAGCTAAGGTTTTACGTGTTGCATTTCCAGCAGGCCTAATCTACAATGGCATGAAATTTACAATCAGAAAATCTCTTATAAGTAAAGGGTTTGTTGGAAACGTTGTAAAAATTGTTATATTACATGGAGTATTTAACACAACGTTTTAAACTCCAAATTGTTATTATTATCTCCTGATTTCACCAAGTATTCTTTAATATGTTTTTCTTTGACTATTTGAAATATTTGCCTAAGCGATAATAAATAAATATGAAACACCTTGTTTCGAATGTTTTTGTTTTTTTTTGTCAAGTGAAAGGAGAATACGAAAATTAAATGTAAATTAAACGAGGCCTAAGATACTACATTTTAAACTACTAACCGTAGATTCTATAGATTAATTATGTGGTAAGACATTTAAAGTTATTATTGAAAATAAATCAATTTCAGTATTTCTCTAGACACTTTTACTTAGTCGTATTTTATAACTACTTAAAATGTAAATATCAAATTTTTCATGTATAGTTTGTGCAACTGTTCCTTTAGTAGAGCAACGTAGAAAAGTTGAAAATTGTATGTAACACAAATTTTCTTCCTTAATTGTATGTGTTATTTCATAATTGTTTATGCTATGAAAGTACAGAAAATGTCCATTACTCCCTTCAAAGTTTGCTTTTGTGACCTGGATAATAACATTTAGAAATTAACCTATTTTCTATGTAAAAACGGGCAAATTTGCACATTTTCATTTACGTAGCGTCTGAATTAAACAACATATGAATCAAGATTCACATTATCTATACTAAAGTTATACAAAAATGAGCAAAAATGTTTAGAAGTAAGTAGGTTTTTGAGATTTGCGACTGTAATGTAAATCACTTTCAAGTATCAGCCCCCAAATATAGTTTCCTAGGTCACAAAAGCAAAATTTGAAGAGACAAATAGGTCTTTTCCATTTACTTTAGGCATAATCAATTGGGAAATAACACTTGCTGCCCAGGAACAAGAAAAAGTAAAAATTTTGTTACATAGTGTTATATAAATGTATACGTAAACACATATTTGTACAAATATAAACTTATGTAAACAATTAGAAACGTATATTTTTATTTATAGGATGAAACCTTCGACTTATTTACTCATTGTTTTGTTTTAGTGATATCAACTAGGTGGACAAATAGACTAAAATCTAGTAATTAAAGAACTGAAAGATAAAGTCTTTTTTTTCTTATTTATATGATGAAATTAACGGAGAAGTTGTTTTATGTATAGAAAATCAAATGACCAAGCTAACAGTGGCGGTCATTTTCCTTCCTATGTGGCCATGTTGTTATAGCATGTGCGCAGTCTGAGGATCGTGGGTTCAAATACCCCTCACACCAAACATGCTCGCTCTTTGATCCATGGGGACGTTATAACGTGAAGGTCAATCCCACTATTTGTTGATAAAAGCGTAGCCCAAGAGCTGGTGGTGGGCGGTAATAACTAGTTACCTTCCCTGTAGTCTTACACTGCTAAATTATGGATGACCACTGCAGATGGCCCTCGTGTAGCTTTGCGCTAAATTCAAGACAAATCTTAATAACCACATACTTTTATTCTCAAAAATTATGCAGATGATTAAAATGTATAGGAAGATTTATAAAACCTGCTTAAGTAACAAAATACAGATATTAACTACATATTTCTAAGACAAATGATAATGAACTATAGTTATTCGCCTATAAACGTGATACTTGGCCACTGTGACACATAAGCTTGCAAATCGTTTTCTAGGAACTTCGGGAAAACAAATATGACGTACCAGCCCTGCAGTTCTACATCAACGGTAATTTCATTTGCTACCAAGTAAAAAGTCACAATTACTGTTAATATGAGACGTCATTTTACACGTATGAAAACTTTATCTTGTCAGAGAAAAAAAATGTATTCAATTATTCCCTCTTTGTTTCAATACTGCAACATACAACGTTAATTTAATATTTTATTCCATTTCAGCTTTATTAAAGTGTTACATAAAAAGTATGCTACGCAGTACGTATTAAGTACAAAAGCTTGTTATCTATTAAACTTTCTTAACCACTGTCTTCAAAATCTTCCAAATGTCGCTCACAAGAACATATATATGGCATGTTTGTGATTAAACTAAAGCTTTTAGTTCTAATAAAACTTTTAGTTTTTGTTGTAGTTTTTGACGATAACACTCACACTGAAGATCAACAAACGAGAATTTTTTTATAAATAATGTTTTGTACCATATTCTTAATATTATTAAAACTGTAATGATTTTCAAAAGTATTCACTCCCATGCAAAGTTTCTACACTTTGCTATCGTCTGAGTTCACCATAATACACTTTCGAATAGGACTTTAAAATCTATATAATCTACTCCAAGCTGAGAAAGCTAAAGAAAACGCTGATATTATATATGTACGTTAGATTTTCAAATATAATTAGAATATTCTCAATTGCATCAGCTGTCAATCTCTTTGCAATGGGGTTGCTATGCCAATTCAGATTACTTTGAAAGGTCACAAAATTAGTGCAATAGTCTTTATCTGTGTGTAATCAAGCTGGTTAAAATGCATCTGTTCAAGCCACAACTTACATGGTGACAGGATAAATCAACCACGAAGACCAAAAAGCTTTCCAAAGAAGCCAGGAATAAAGTGAAGATAGCAGGAGAAGGTTACAAAGCCCCCAGTTATCCCTTAGAGTACGGTGAAGTAAATCGTTAAGGAGTGGAATGTACTTCATTCCACCCAGTCACTAACCAGATCAGACATCCCATCCAAACTTTGCAGCCGGCCAAGAAGAAAACTAGTTAGGGATTCCAATGTGAAGACAAAAGTGACTTTAAAATATTTGCAACGTTCCGTGTCTGAGATGGTAGTCAGTGTTCATACAATATCCTGGTTCATAAACAAGTTGGTTGGTTGATTCAGTGTTTTATGGCACAAAGCAGCTAGGCTATCTTCGTCAAACATCCGGTAAAAAGTTAAAAGTAAATTTAACAAAATTGGCCTGTAGAGGCAAGTGTCAAGAAAGAAGCCCTTACTGAGAAAGAATCATTTTAAATCTCGTGTGATGTTTGCGACAAAGATTATAAATGATACTACAGACGTGTGGTAGAGGGTTTGATGGTTAGCAAAAAAAATTGAGCTTTTTGCTCTAACTTTAAAGTGTTACGCTGGCGCAAGCTCAACATAGGACATCACTCAGTTAACACTGTGGTGATAGCATCATGGCATGGGGACGCTTCTCGTTAGTAGAAACTGGAAAGCTTGTCAAGATTAAGAGAATGACAAATGGTATAAAGTACAGACGAATCCTAGAGGAAAACCTGCTTAAGTCAGTGAGAAATCTAAATCTTGGTCGAACATTCACAATTTAGAAGCACAAGACCCGAAGCATAACGCCCGAAGCAGAAAGTCTCACTGGAGTAGTTTGAAAAGAAGAAAGTGAATGTCATCCTGGAGTAGTCCAGTCAAAGTCCTGATTTGAATCCAATAGACAATTTATTGTGAGACTTGAAGACTGCTGATCATCAGCTATCACCAATAAACGTGCCAAAGTTAAAGCAATCTTCCTGGGAAGAATGGGCAAAAATTACAACATCACACTGTACAAAGCTGGTAGAGACCTATCCAGAAAGACTCGAAGCAGTAAGTGTTTTCAAAGGTACTTCCACCAAGTACTGAATGAGGGGGTTGAATACTTACGCAATCAGGAAATTTCAGTTTATATATAACTTTTGTTGGTTTTGCTGACCTTCAACCTCCTTCACACATAATAGTGTTAAGTTTGATCATTAGAGTTTTGAATAATGCCAAGTTCACTATAAAGTTGTTGACATTATTAGGATGAGGTGAATTCATTTGCAAGGTATTGTTTGTAGGCAATCATGATGGGTTTCTCATTTAAATTATTTTATTTTACTGTATTCTATACAACTGGAAAGTGGCTAGCATTAACTTGTTTGGTTTTACTGTTTTCTATAAAACTGGAAAGTAGCTAGTATTAACTTGTTTTGTTTTACTGTGTTCTTTACAACTGGAAAGTAGTTACTATTTTATTGTTTTGTTTTTTATGTTTTTACAATTAGCTAGTATTCACGTGTTTTGTTTTGTGTATTATTTACAACTAGAAATAGCCAAATTCACGTGTGTTGTTCATAAGTAAATAACATCCAGTATTTGCATGTTTTATTGTCGTGTATTGTTCTTAACTAGAAGGTAGCTAGTTTTCGCGTATTTTGTTTTCGTGTATAAATCTGATTAGCAGACATAACTGAAATGTGAATTATACTCCATTTCACAACATGCGTGTTTTTATAAGAATTTGTTCAACATATTTAATCTTCTTTAACGTGTCCAGTATATTTCATGTGATGCTTTGTGTATTTTGGAGTATTTATTCTCTCAAACACTCTTTTTCGATCCCAGTTATATACAAAAATAATTTTGAATAAATAATACGCTTGCTTTGTTTTTCATTGATATTCTAATAAATTATACGTTTATTTCTCAATTTCCTTAAGAAAAAAATTTCACAATGACAATCACAAAAAATCCGATTTAGATATTTGAGAAAAATTCAACTGAATAAAATATAGTTTAAGATTTATATTGCATACATTAAATACAGAAATACAAGATGCTTACCATACGAGTAAAAGAATGTTATTTCCAGAACAGACGTATTTCGCTGTGTGTCTGTGTACATATATTTAATTGCAGTGTTAATGGGTGAATATATGCTATGCGCGTAGAGAGGACATGAAGAGTCTACATTTATTAATTTAAAAAACATAAATGTACTAACCAAAAAACTATCTAATTATAAAATTCTATATGTTTTTGTTAATCTCTGACCCTCAGTTTCTTTACCATTGATGTAAAAAGCCTAGAGTAATGAAAAGTTTTTACGAAAGTACTCAAACTAAATGTACAAGTTTTAAACTATTAGTCCAGTACATATAAGGAAAATACGTTGAAAATTAAAGTGTTTTTTTAAATAGTTTTTAAACCTTTTTTTTCACAACATAGATTAAATGAATGTTTATACGACATTTTATTACAGGTGTTGAATACTAAGAAAATGATATCGAATCATGTCAGATTTTATTTTACAATTTACCAAATTATGCCAGGTTTAAAAGACATTCCGTCATATATTTGTTTTGCTAAAGTAATTTTACATACTTAAAACATGTTCATAAACCTAACAGATACATCCCTTCTAACTCATTTTTCTATCCTGCACGATTAAATCTGTTGACGCATAAAGTTAAAATTCAGGTTTCGATACCCATGGTGGGTACAGAACATTGTATAGCTTTGTGCTTAATTAAAAATAAACCATCGAGACAGAAACAAAACATCTTAACAACCAAACGAGAGGCCGTCATTTTAGAATGAATCAAATGTACCTTATCGGAGGTATACACTGACCCTTCTTTTGGTTTTTTCCAAGTCTCTATTTTGACTTGATGTGTTAGTGATTTTGACATAACAATGTAAAATTTTATAACTTTACAATGACTGAAACTTTGAACGAAGTTCTTCGAGTTAATTGGAATGTTTTTCGCATTTGTATTCTATTTCTGATAAACAAACAAAATGTTAAATTTTGCGCGAATATTTGTTGCAATCTTATGTTGTTCTTGGTAACCAATCCATAAAGTTTCAACTCTAGGTGAATAGCATTGTTTGTTAAAGGTAAATCTCAGTTTCTGCTGAGATGTAAACTTTCAAGGTAGAACGTAGGACGCGAAACATATTTTAAATGTCATCTTTTCCATTGCTCCAGGATTGAAGCATATTAAACTTCCCCCGGGAATATAACTTAACTAGTTCCTTTCATCCTTTAGCCTTGCCTATTATTTATTTAATATGAAAAGATATTTATATTTTCACTAGCAAGTTTTATGTCATTATTTGACTTTTATTATTATTTTTTTCAATACCCTGTTCATAATACGTTAAATACGATAGGACTTTTTTGTTTAAAATAAATGCTGATGTCTCTAAAGGATTGTCAACAAAAAGAAAATTAGCGAACAAGTTCACTTGAAAATAGAATAAATAAATATGTATGTGAAAAGAAACATGCTGTAGTGAAACACCGGTTGAAGAAAATATGAAATCATCTTACCAGATAATCGAGTTATTCGACCAGATAAGAGTAGCCCCAAGTTGGCGATAGTCAGTGTTGCTAACTAGCTGCCTTACTTAAAGTCTCTTGGCTAAAAAATAAATAAAGCAATTTATATTCAAAAACGGCTCGTTTACTCTCGCTCTTAATAAAGTAATTGAAGTAAGTGGAAGAAACAGAAGATGAGTGGAACATACGTTATTCATTTGGATAAAGTTCAAACGCTTTTACTGACGAGACTGATAATTCGCTTAAAAAATAATGTTTAAGTAATGTATGCACAGTAATAATTTTTTTAAGCTATAATTTACTCCGAAGCTAAAAAACAGAGAATTTATAACTGAAGGTAGGTGTCTGTGAACTGGTGGTTCAGTTCAGATGTCACATAGAGTGCTACATATGTTTAAAATTTCCAGGTACCTTACTATTTTGCAAACTATGTGATGACGAGAAACTCACTTGAAGTAAAAATGTACTCTCAAGACGGCTTGTATGGGTATTAGAACTTTAATTAAAATAAAGTACAGAACAACCTTGTTTAAGTCGAAAAGTATCACGATATTTGAAACCCATCAGGTATGGTGTCAACCTAGTTTAAGTTGGAAATTATCACAATGTTTGAAACCCATCAGGTATGGTGTCAACCTAGTTTGAGTCAGAACTTATCACAATGTTTGAAACCCATCAGGTATGGTCTCAACCTAGTTTAAGTCAGAACTTATCACGATGTTTCAAACCCATCAGGTATGGTGTCAACCTAGTTTAATTCGGAAGTTAACAATATTTCTAATTTTAAATTCTCTTGTTGTACGGCAGAATATTAGTAAAAGAATAATTTAAGATATAAAAAAGGTAGTAATATGTCAGAACTTGTTCAAGACAAGCGTTACGAACATAACCGGCAGTTTGTTAATCTTAAACAGGTTCCTACATCTACATATACACGCTCAATTAACAATTACATCACATGATGTAGCAATGCTAAATTTTAAGCTTGCGAACTTCAAATTTTGTATAACATTAATCACTTTAAGAAACGATTGCACAGGTGACTATCCACAACGTTGATCTTTGACCTGTTATTGTGTTCCCAAAGAGATTCTGACAAACATTGAGAGCCTAATCTTTAGCTACTTATACGTATATAAATATACAAACACACACACATATACCCAAATATAAATACGCACACACACACACACATACACAAATATAAACACAGAGACATATATATGCCTATTCAATTAGTTTGGTTTGTGCCCAGGTGGTTAGATCGCTCGACTTGTATATCTGAGGATCGCGAGTTCGAATTCCCGTCACACCAAACGTGCTCGTCATTTCAGCTGTGGAGACGTTATAATGTAATTGGTCAATCTCACTATTCGTTGGTAAAAAGAATACTTCAAGAATTGGCGGTGGGTGGTGATAACTAGCTACCTTCCTTCTAGTCTTATATAACAATATAAGTTAGAGCAGACAGCCCTCGTGTAGATTAGTATGAAATTAAAAAAAAAAAAACTATCTGGGTTGCTATATGTAGCATTCTTCGTCACAGAAAAATAATTATGTTATTGGTCTGACTTATGCACACATCTCATGTAAAAGTAAACAGATTTACAACGCTAAAATCAGGAGTTCAATTCCCCTCAGTAGACTCGGCAGATAGCCCGGTGTGGTTTTGCTATAAGAAAGACACATACACACTTATGCACACAACAAGCTAAAAGGTCAGGTCACATACCACTATAGTTTAAGCATAGCCGTCTCTAATTTTGGGGCAGAGGGAAGACAACTAGCTGCCAGCACTCATCGCCCAAACTGTAATCTTAACCGATTAGTGGATTTTACTCCCTTATAACGCAACCACAGCCGAAAGTGCACGACGTTCTGTACCCGAGATCTTCGGATCCTCTGTCTGATACATTGAAAACTAAACCAAACTTGTTTCTATTGAACTGAACCTTATTTTTGTTTTAAAACCCCGAGTTCCAACTTATAAGTTTAGCCAATTAAGTTTGAATCTTGAACATAACTAAAATGTTTGCTTATAAAAATTTACAAAGTCAGAATCCGGAGAAAATTGAAAAGGCGTTTGGAATTGATAAAAAAAAAGGAGGCACAAACGGATAAAAGTAAAAACAACAGAATTAACATAGAAACAACTTCATATTTTTACCTTTAAATTAACTGAAAGCGACAGTCACTGTAAAGATGTAAGATCTTATGCCAAGTCACTGGTACAAGAAATTTATGTGTCGTATCAGTGACAATGTTAACATATCCTGATAAGTATCACTGCTATTCCTTTAATGTCACTATTTTTGAAGTCAGTATTGGATCAAAATCAGAACAATTTTTTTCTTTTAATTTTACTTTTGATGACAAATGTAGCGTCTGTTTTGTTTGGTTTAAATTTCACGAGGACTACATTCGCTAGCCGTCTCTAATTTAGCATTAACAAATAGATGGAAAACCACTCATTGTCAACTCTTGTGCTATTCTTTTAATAACGAATAGTGGGATTGATCACAACTTTATAACGCCCTCACTGCTGAAAGGGTAAGCATGTGTGATAATCATAATTCCAGACTATACATTAGGGTGTCATGCGAATCTTTTAGATTGACACTTCCAAATTCCAACCTAAAAAAAGAAGCCAAATAGGTTTACCTACTTATATTTTTCATATAATAAACGCGTCCTCCATTAGGACAGCGGTAAGTTTACCGACCTAGGGATTTGATTCCCGCGATGGACACATCAAATAGTTCCATGTGGCTTTACTTTAAAACAAATAATCAAAATTATACGTTATTGAATTTTTGATAGAATTAAATCTTTTTTTAAGTGGTATTACGATAATAAAAGTTTAAAATTTTAATGTACATTTTTTATTCTTGGTTTTGGTTTTCTTCACGGGTTTGTGAGGGCGAAGAAAGAAAGGAAAATCCCGAGAGATTTTAAAGAAGATACGATTATTTTTTCTGTCGGCAGAAATTCCTTTAACATTGACTTTCTGACTGATAACGCTATACATTTCTTCTTTGTTAACCTTAATGGAAACGCTTGAGTTATTGACTCAAATCGTAAAATCAGATATCGCTTTCAATCCAAGTAATCAGCCAGAAAATCACCAATTTTTAGTTTGACTTCTACTGGATCAACCAGCGTGCTTAAAATAAACACTTCATTTAGCTACATGTGCAGGTTTCTTTTTTCACATCTTACGGATCAATACATATAAGATAATTTATCATTTACTCTCTCTGCGAGTTTTTTGTTTCATTGCTATCTTGAAGTACGCTTTCTATAAACTTAGAAAGTTAACGATGAAATATAACCATTTCTTCGTATGTGTATGCGTGTGAGCAATATAGAAAATCTCTAAAGAAAAATAGTGTTATTAACGTTTCTGTTTGTTTCTTTTTTCCTTAGGTTTCCCGTAAAAGACTTTAGAATTCAATCAACACCTAGTGAAACTTTTGTTTACAAAACATTTTGACAAGCAGGTTATTACATATCACTTAATAATTCAAGTTTCTTATCTCTATTATGCATATTCATCCAATTACGATCAAAATTTTCTTCCATTTATTATCATTTGGAAATAATATTAAAATTCAATATTATATATTCATATACACATAATATGCATGTATATCCTTATATGTAATATGCATGTGTATTTTGATTATCGAATCAAGCTTTAACGATCATAACATAAAAGCTGCATATATTTAAAAAGTCACCAGGATACAGGCTGTAATGTGAGATATAAGATATGTCCTAGGTGTTGGAGGGAACTGTGAACGTTGGACATCCATCAGGCTTACTTCTGTTTGCTTTTCTCACATCTTAATTAAAGAAATATAAACATAAATTAAGTAAGCACAATTTTAGCACCATTAACAATAGTCGAGAAGCCATAGTAAAGTTTGTATGTGTATAAACACACGAGTATTGTGTTGTTCTCAAAAATAAATGGAAGACAACTTGTGTTTTAGGACCATTAACATTTGCCTTTGTCAGACTCAACCTTTGATTTTCTGTCTATGTGGACTTGTTATGATATTCGAGTAATCACGAATAACACGTTTTGACAAGAATACAAAAGGAACCGATATTAAAAAAATACCCGTATCTATTTGCTTTTTCTTTTGTCTTGTATATTTGATAAAAGAATGAGTACAGAAAAATCTCCTTCACGAAGCTAGCTCACGTGTGGGGATTTGGTAATCAAGTAAAAAACGTATATTTACACCTTTGACATTTTAATTCTTATTCCGAATTTTAAGGGTGAGATGTAAGAGCTTAAGGTGTCTGAAAGAATTATTCGGTCTTATATATGTCGACTGAGATCGGTCTGATTCTAGTCTCAGTTACTAATTAATTAATTAATTCTCATAGCAATGTTTGGCTGTGATCTTTGATTCTCTGAACCCACTATTGGTGTTTTACTTGTTTGGTAAGCTAATTTTAAACATTTTTATAGTAAAATAAAATACTATTTACTTGAAAAGTATTGAATCTTTGTGAGTTGGAGTAGAAATTTGATATGTCAAAGTTTAGAAAATGGCAAATTCCTTGAAATGTAAGTGTAACATGTTGTTAATTTGAAAAATTCAATATTTAGTTAAACGTAAGTCAAACATGAATTGGCATGAAAATGTCAACATTTAATTGAACGTACATTTATTGCAACGTAACATTGAAATGTCATTTATTCACAAGTTTCAATATTTAGTTAAACATACATATATTTAAACGCAATCTAACATGTAATTGATTAAGAATGTAAATATTTAGTAAAACGAACAAATTTCTGTTGTCATGGGTTAAAAAATAACCTTTTCTAAAATTTCAAAACGATTATAAATATTTCTGTACTTTTCATACAGGTGTATACAGACGTGGTTATGCTTGTAATATTTCAAAACTAAATGTTTATGTAGGAATAATCCAATAAAATACATGTATAGAGATGTTTTAATCTACTTTATTGGCTGTCCCGTGGTTCGTTCAAGGTAACTTTACAGATTTAAAACTCTAAACTCTGGAACTCACTTTCCTTCAACTGACAGAGCACAGATTGCGTTCCAATGATTTTCAATAAATAATCCAAATGTATTGAGACACTTATTTACTTAATGTTAAACAGCACACTTTCAACATATAACCTTGATATTTATGTTCTAGTTGAGGAAGCTATAAATCAAAAGTTGTAAAATTAGGATATGATAGGCAAGCAGGATAATAAACACGGTTTCACTACTATTAATCGAAAATTCCTTATACTATTTTTTTAATGAATCACCCATTAATTTTACTTATCACTACACATAGAACTATTAATGTGGAAGGGTGAATGTACAGACCTCTTTTTGAACTGTCCATGATGAATGGGTTCGTGAGTTTCATAAGTTTAAGAGTTTATGGTCTAGAATAGTTATGGTTCTCTTGTTTCACTGTTTTCACACTGTAAGATATCAAATAAAGCTCAGTTCACTCACTATCAATGGGGCTGTTTCTCTACCTTATTATCGTTATCGTATTATCTGAGAGTCGTGGGTTCGAATCTCCGTCCCACCAAACATTCTTGCCCTTTCAGGTATAGGGATATTATAGAGTGAAGGTCAATTCCACTATTCGTTGGTAAAATAGTATCCCTAAGAGTTGATAGGGTGGTGGTGACTAACTGCTTTCCTTCTAACCTTTCACCGCTAAATTAGAGACGGCTAGCGCAGATGGCCCTTGTGTAGCTTTGTGCGAAATTAAAAAAAAACAAAAACTTTATATCTGTAAGGAAACATTGAATGATTTCTCTAGTACAATGGCGGTTGAATGAGGTCGGAGAATAAGTGGTTGAACTTTGAGATATCTTTAGTACAGGGGAAGAAATAAGCGTAATCTCTGCAGTAACTTTCAAACTCTAAAAAACATAAATCATACTTAGACATGTATATCAAGCTGTATTATGATGATTTCTTTAAAAATTCTTCTAATCTGTAAACTACACAAGTGGTAAACAGGTAAAATGTGCATAAGGCAGTATCAAGGTTTCTACCTTCAGATGTTCTACATTTTGAAAATGAGCAAAACTGTATATTTTACGCGTATCCGAGTGTTTCTAGCAAATGAAACTAGTGTGTTGAAGAGTAGCTAAATTCGGTAAACGTTTCTATTACCCACGGGTAACTGTAAGATAGCAAATCCTATTTTTATTATTATGGTTGTGTTTACCGTTCATTTATTATGCCTGTCTATTGTTTAGTTTAGCTATGAATTATTAATTCTATTAAAACGCTAACTCACCTTCTACATAAACATTTGTATTTTGAGTTAACTTATGTGTGTGTGTGTATATAATGAAACTGACACCAACTTCCCTAGCGGTGACATACAGATATTACTGATGTAGAATAAAAGTATGTAAATTTATGATCACCTGAATTTGTACTCTTGTGACCTACTTAGTGAATAAATATCCTCCCAGAAGCTTTATTAAGGCAGAGAGAGAATCATGAAATAGTTAGTGAGGGGTATAGTCAGAGGTGTAGATCCTGGGGGGATGGGTGGAATACATCCCCCCTTCATTTTAGGTGGGGGTACGGTGCATACTATCATCCCCTACAGTTTGGTCTGTTGAATTGTTTTATTGCATCACAGGCCTACAAATTATGTGTTTGTTCTTGTGATTCTCGTTTTCTTACCAACTGAATCACATAATTAGGCCTAGATGTAGACTTTTTCAATAGCCGAAATGTACATCTTTAATATAGGCGTGCTTCTAAGCTTTTCGATCTAAGCGATAGTTCGTAAGTGTCAGTCAGTAAACCTAAGTATACATGCAAGGCTTGCAAGCACTATCACAGAATCTACCTACGTCCTGTACGTAGTGTAAGATTAAGTAAAATTTTCATCACAACAGATTGAACAAAGCATGAAATTAGAAAATATTACTCCCATGTGTAAACTCCTGTGATCTAGATCTGGCAGGCCATTTGCAGCTTGTAGCTGCATCAATCTTATGTGTATATTGTGCGGTTTTCCTATGCCATTTGTTCTTATGCATGTCTAGCCGGTTTTATTGTCGAACGCCTTACTCTCCTTAGCTGCCGAAGCCGCTGACCATAGTGTATGTTTAGTGTACAGTTAACGACAGATTCGGGCCGCTCGGATCCAGACGCGTCCTACATCACCCCTCCGCTCCCTTTAGTCTGAGCCTCGATTTTACAACAGGGCTCATTAGACCTGTGTTTGTGGCTCTCATTAATCCATGAAATTTCAGATTATCACCGCCCTCTAATAAAGTGCTGGTGCTTCATGGTAAAAGAACAATATATTATCTTATCATAGATAGTAAAAATATTGTATTTTTTGTATAATTAGAACACAAAAGGAGCGATTTCAACGGCTTGAAGCCTCTACTCGAATTGTATTGCTAGTTTTTGTTTAGGTGTTTTTATTTAATAGACGTGCTTATAGACATTATATCACAACGTGTTTGCCTTTTGATAAGCTTTAACAGGAATATAATGTATTTTTGATTGTTTTAGTATTTTTTGAGAAACTTCCAATTACTTATGTTGTAACTAGCACACATTATTGTCCCAGCGATGCCCAGGCGGTCTGTCGGCTCGATAGTCACTGTGGTTCGCGCGTTCGACTTAAATACATTGTACAGTTCAGTCCCACTTCCATTTCGTTCTATCTTCGTTCGTTGTACGTTAGAGTTTTTTTTCAATAAAAACTGTATTTTACCCTGTTGAGTAATCTGGGAAACAGATTCCAATTATGACAAGCAAGCGTCTGAAACTCTCCGATATTAGACAGTTCTGCAAGCCAGTTACTAATTACTACAAGTGACAATGCAGATGCAGTTAATCCAACAACTTCAAGCAAAGGAATAGAAACTTGCCATACAGAGGAAATACCATGTTCATCAGAGGACGAGTCTGAAAATACTTCTGCAACTATTGCACATCATGAACCACCAGATAGTTGTGAAACAAGTTTGTGCAGTAATGAAAAATCTGACACTCCACACATACAGTGTGGAAAGCCATATCATCCAGACGCACAACTAATACAATGACAGAAATCAAAATCTCAAAATATCAACTTCCAGGGCAAGTGGTTTGATAAGTTCCCATGGCTGCACTTCGACAATCAGACTCAAAAAGTTATATGCTTTCATTGTACCAAAGCGGAAAATAGAGGCCTTTTTACAGGCAAATTGGAGAGACCAGTGGAGTATACCTTCATATCCACCGGTTTTTGCAACTGGAAAAGGCAAAACAGAAATTCAACGAACACCAATCCTCCTCTCAGCACAGATTCGCTATATCTCCAGAAGGTTCACTTGATGTAACTTCAGTGACTGTCCAGCTACATGATGGAAAAAAGAAGCAGCAGGAAGAATATAAAAGAAGTCAAGCCAAAATATTCAAAAGTTTACGTTTCTCACTGCGTCAAGGTTTAGCATTACGTGGACATACTGATACAGAAGGGAACTTCCTGCAGTTAATGAAACTCCTGGAAGAGGAAAATCTTGAGTTGACGGCCTACTTGTCAAATAAAACCACATTTACATCACCCCGGGTTCAGAATAAAATAATGGAGATGTTCAACCATCAAATACTTAGGAACATAGCACACGAAGTGCAGCAAAGTAAAATCTTTGCATTAATGGTTGATGGCACTCCAGATGTTACAAGTGCCGAACAGGAAGCAATATGTATACGATACGTAGTTGAGAACCTTGACGTCCACGATACATTTCTTGGTTTGTACAGTGTTTCTAATACAACTAGTGAAACAATATCCTCGACTATACTTGATGTACTGACTAGACTCAATTTACCACTGTCAGGATTAAAAGCACAAACTTATGATGGAGCCGCTAACATGAGTGGTGCGTACAGTGGATGCCAGGCAAAAATAAAAGAGAACCAACCGTCAGCTTTATTTTTTCACTGCAGAGCACACAAGGCTAATTTAATAATGCAACATGCAGTTGAAGTTGTGAATGTGTTCAAGATTCTATCCAGTGGGTACATGAACTTGGTGTCTTGCTTCAGAGATCAGGCAAATACAAGATAATCTTTGAAAATATTGTATCGTCAGACAGCCACAATGGTCCAGTTAAATACATCCGCCCACTGTGTTCAACACATTGGTTGTGCGGCCTATCTGTAATTACATGTGCTAATGATCACTACAGTGACATTGTTGATTCTTTGTCTAAATTAGCAAATGAAAAACCAAAAAATACAAGCTTGGCATGTCACAAATAATACGTATGTCTACCAAAAAGTAAGATGTAGAATAAACCCAGTTTATCATTTTTGAACGGATGTAATACAGGGGCTCAGCAGATAGGTCGATGTGATTTTGGCCTGGCATGGCCAAGCGTGTTAAGGCGTGCGATTCATAATCCGAGGGTGGCGGGTTGGGATTCCCGTCGCACCAAACATGCTCGCACCTTTTTTGGGCCCGGCATGGCCAAGCGTGTTAAGGCGTGCGATTCATAATCCGAGGGTCGCGGGTTGGCATTCCCGTCGCACCAAACATGCTCGCACCTTTTTTGGGCCCGGCATGGCCAAGCGTGTTAAGGCGTGCGATTCATAATCCGAGGGTCGCGGGTTGGCATTCCCGTCGCACCAAACATGCTCGCACCTTTTTTGGGCCCGGCATGGCCAAGCGTGTTAAGGCGTGCGACTCGTAATCTGAGGGTCGCGGGTTCGCATCCCCGTCGCGCCAAACATGCTCGCCCTTTCAGTCGTGGGGGCGTTATAATGTGACGGTCAATCCCACTATTCGTTGGTAAAAGAATAGCCCAAGAGTTGGCGGTGGGTGGTGATGACTAGGTGCCTTCCCTATAGTCTTACACTGCTAAATTAGGGACGGCTAGCACAGATAGCCCTCGAGTAGGTTTGTGCGAAATTCAAAAAAAAAAGTGATACAGAAGGTCCTTCACGCCTTATAAAAATGGCTTGTATATCCCAATGCTGCAATGTTTTGTCGTAGTTGCAAATTATGTTATCATGTACGACACATTTAATAACCACAAGTTTTGTTCGAGTCGAGTTCTTTATCATTTGGCAGTGCCTTCGATAGAGTCTTATGGATAGAGAATAAGGTTACAGCCTCTTCCGATGAAGAATGTTACTAAACAGAGAGATTGTAAACTATGTAGAAGAAAGAGTACAAATACTTGTAAAAGCGAACCATAAATGCTATTAATAGTAATAGAATAGACATCACAATAGAAATTTAGGGTTGCAACCAGCCTCCCATATCAACTAAGACTACAATTCTTTGCTGTACAATAAAAACTGCGAAACAAAGTATGACTTACTGACCCAAAATAAAACCATTGAAGCTGGGGCATCTTCTTGTACAACAAATAATATAATAAACAAATATTTGAAACTGACGGAAACTTACAATCCACAAGTTTTCTTTTTAAAAACCAGACCTAATAGCTGTTTTCATGAAAAATATGGCAAATGAAACTGGAATTATATAAATCCCATGCGATCTTAAATCTCCTGAACTTCCAGAGAACTCCAATGTAGTTTTAATTTTTTGGTTTGCTTGAACAAGGTGTTTGTGGTCGACGTACGTGGATGATTTGTGAAAAGTTTGACAAAATGCGCAGCATAAGGCCAACCCTGTGGTCTTATAGATCCTTCACAGTTTCTTTCTACAAAGTAGATTATTGTGTCGAGGTACAGTGCGTTACCAACGATGAAAGCGTAGTTTCTATATTAGCACGAGACTTGGAACATAATTATTGTTAACCCTCGCCACATCTATGAATATAACAAAGTTAAGTATTTGGTTCTCGGAAAGTAGGACTATATTTTATAAATTCTATAAACCTTATTTAATGCAGTATGAAAATGTATAAAATGTCTCTAATAAACCTCTTAACACTTTAAACACTAGCTTAAAAGTCTTATGATATCGTGTAATGAAAATAAAAAAAGACATCTCATTTTTATTGCTGTGAAAAAATCTGATAAAATTGTTGTAATAACACATTTACACCAAAAAAATTTCTACAGTAAATATTTTATGGGTTTAATTTTTATCAAAAAAGGCAAAGAAATATTTCTGAACATCGAAAAAGATTGAGGTGGTATTTTATGGGTTAATAGATAATTAAAATATCACATTGAAGATACACAGAATATCTTAACCTCTTAAAATTTCGAATCACACAGGTAACGGTTTTGTTTATTTTCAGTTTAGTATAAAGCTACTTGAGTGCTATCTGTGCTATCCGTCCCTAATTTAGCAGTATTGTTTACCACCCACGTTTGGGCTACTCTTTTATCAACGAATAGTGATATTGACTGTTACGTTATAATGCCCCACAGATGACGGGGAGAGAATGTATGGTGCAATGGTGATTCGAAACCATGGCCATTAGATTGTGAACCAATCGCCTTAACCACCTAGCCATAATCCTTGTTGTTATGAACACTTTTAGTAAACAATGTAAAATATTCTTATACCTTTATGATAATAATTCACAACGAGTAGAAGTTTAGGTCGTTATTGACATTTGTTACGTCCAAGGTTGAATACAAATATATTTTCCTTTTTATCACAGGCCCGGAATGGCCAGGTCGTTAAAGCACTCGACTCGTAATCTGAGGGTCGCGGGTTTGAATTCCCGTCACAACAAACATGCTTGCCCTTTCAGGCGTGGGAGCTTTATAATGTGACAGTTAATCCCTCTATTCATTGGTAAGAGAGTAGCCCAAGAGTTGGCAATGGCTGGTGATGACTAGCTGCCTTCCCTATAGTCTTGCACAGCAAAATTAGAGACGGCTAGCGCAGATAGTCCTTGTGTTGCTTTGCGCGAAATTCAGATCAAAACCAAACTTTTTATCACTTATTTTTTGTAGCTGTGGAACTAAAAAGATAGTAGTTACCAAATTATTTCAGAGCAGTAACGAGACCCAAATTTGCACTAACGAGAGGATATATTAAATACTTTACTAGGGTATTTTCATTTTATTTTGAAATAAACTGTATAACTTAATAGAAACGCTTAGGAAAATAAATTTTTCTATTATTATTGTTTTTAATGTTGAAACTTTTAAAGTAACGTATTTATTAAACATTAGAATTGTGTTATTTAAAGTAAACAAGTTACTTTAGACGTTAGAAAGAAGTGTATATCTTTTAACATAACATAAAATGTTCAGGGTAAACAAGGGACGTGGTCCTATTCTTTAACATAACATAATTCTTAGGAAGAACAAGAGATATTTGATCCACCTCCAGTGTCCCATCCCCTACGCCGTAAAGAAAATTAAAGCCAGCCCTCGTTGTTCATGTATCTATCAAGGTTTCTTTTAAACTCACTAAAATTGACTGCTTCCACAACCTCTGAAGGAAACCCATTCCATAAACCAACCACTCTATTTAAAAAACATATCTGTCTTAGCTGAAGACTGCTTCTATCTTTCCTAAATCTATATTTGTGTCCCCTGGTGATTGAGAAACAATAGATTCCTTCATTGTGACGCATTGATCTTCTCTGAAACCTAACGTAAATACTATCTAAAAGGAACTACTAGATAACATACTGAAGTTTATATTTTTAAAGTAATCAAGTAATCATCCTGAAATGACAGCTATAAATATTTGCAGAATATTAATTAACCGAGAATAAGTAACTTCAAATACCATGGGGGAGGATTTACCATATGACACATAAAGGCTTAGAGTCTATTAGAAAACATATATCCAGTGCTATAAATGTATGTTTTGAATAACTGATAATTTTGTATTGTTCTAACAAAGATATTTATGTTTTATTCTGCATTATATGTAAGTATATAAAGTATATAAAGGCACATAAAATTTCTTTACGAATACATTAGAATAATCGTTCTGTATTAAGATTTCAATAATAGTTTCTTTGCAGTGTCGAGTATTCACTTGATTATCTTAAAATGACTTACAATCTTCATAATAACTCTTGTTATTAATTGCTATTATGAAAAGGAAGAGAATAACTTGTGAAAATTGTTTTGTGATTTGTTTTAAAGTCTTTAGAAGAATAGCTACCGATGTGTGGATCGAAAGGCCCGTGGTTCGAGCCGCAATATTTGCTGTATTCGTTTTGCACGTACAACACTAGTCGCTTGGTCCATATATCGTATAAAGTGCCATTCAGGTTGAAGGTACCAAATATCAAATGTAATCAATCAAGAAGGTCATTTCAAAAGATATTTCATCAGTTAGTAATTTACAGGCGAAATAATTTGTGTGTGAATTTTGTTTTAATTTTTACCATATTTAATCCTTTTTAAAGATGGACAATAGCTAATATAAGAAGTTAGAAAATGTTACAAAAATAGAATTGAATTGACTTAAGTTTTATTAAAGTTTATATTTCAGTGTTAAACTACTCTTTGTGTTCAATAGATGAATCTCTGTATATATAGTGTATTCACGAAGTATGAAAGACTTAAATTGGGAAGTAATTAAAGCCAAGTAGACTGTACAATGTGATGAAGCCTCTCAAGTAACATATTTGGCAAACTAGACGAAGCCTTACAAATAATTAAAGCTATTTTTTTTGTGAAAGCAGTTGTTTCCAGACAGTGTCTAAAAATTATTAAAATCAAGCGAATAAAAGTCTGATTTTACTTGTATCACTTGCGAAAATTATTTTAACGTGAGTGGTGGGCTGTGCAATATAACTTTTTGAAAATACTGCATTTAATTAAGAGATAATCTTGAAAGAAATAGATACAGATACTATTGTAACGTCATATAGTAAGGATTGTAAGAATTACCATTTCTCTCTTTTCTTTTTTTGTCAAATCTGGAGCCTTACACTACATTATTGTAGCATGTATTGTTTAAAGGCACTTTTTCATTAGTTATCTATAGCTTTGATTTTGCAGCGTAGTAAGGATTTCATTTAATCTCTAATATTTTTACTCTTAACGGTTATGTGTTCCACACTTTACTTTTCACACTAAAAGAATTATGTATGTCTGCAGACTTATAACGCTAGAAACCGGGTTTTGATACACGTGTTAGGCAGAGCACGGGTAATCCATTGGGTTTCTTTGTGTTTAATGTAAAAACACATTCCATATGTAATAGTAAAAACACATTCCATATGTAATAGTAAAAACACATTCCATATGTAATAGTAAAAACACATTCCATATGTAATAGTAAAAACACATTTCATATGTAATAGTAAAAACACATTCCATATGTAATAGTAAAAACGTATTCCATATGTAATAGTAAAAACACATTCCATATGTAATAGTAAAAACACATTTTATATGTAATAGTAAAAACACATTCCATATGTAATAGTAAAAACACATTCCATATGTAATAGTAAAAACACATATGTAATATGTAATAGTAAAAACACATATGTAATATGTAATAGTAAAAACACATATGTAATATGTAATAGTAAAAACATATTCCTCAAACAAAACTATTCCATTCTTAAAACTACTTACTTGTCAGTCCAAGGTCAATAAAGTATTTTTAACATCAGATATGAGTTACGTAAAATTTCTATAATAAAGTATATGTTAGAAGGCAGTTAACAAACTGTACAGAATATTTATTTACCAAGAAAGAAATACATTCAAAGACCATGGAAAGCACTTTCATTCGTAATATACGAACATCACTTTAATAAACATAATTTTTCACATTGTAAAATAGTGATATACTTTCATATTTAATAATACAAATATATTGATAGTGGAGCCATTGAAATATTTCTCTAAACTGTTTGTATATTGCTAGATACAAAGCTAAACAATGGACTACATGCGTTGTGCCTATCGTGAGGTATTGATATTTGATTTTTAGTGTTATAATCCCACAAACTTAAGATTGATCCACTAAGGGGATTTTACCAAAAGAAATGGTGAATATCATTCATTAACCTCTCAATTTTTTAAAGTTATATAAAATATTTTTTTATTTAAAAAAATTAAAAAACATAATAGTATTTCACTTACGAATTACCATCTACTTGTTTATGGCGTACCACTATTTCAAGTTGTTACCTATTAAAATTTCAGAATGAAAGTTGAAAATGAGTTAAATGGTTATATAAATTTAGAAGTTAAATAATAGTCGATATGTATCCAGTTTATGACATTTGCCGACAAAACTGATACACGTAGTTTCTTCTTGTAATACAATTACACTTTAATATACAAACAACAATACAACTTACAACAATGGTTATTACAAATAATGAATTTTACGAGCAGTATTAAGTCGTATATCTGATCTAGAACTTCCTTCATAACTTATTGAGGGTTTACGATCAGGAAATTAATCTTGAGTTAATGTTGATACAGTGTACTTCTCCGCTGATCATATATCAAAATTTTCACCGTTGAAATTGTATAATGTCTTCGTAAAAATACTAATGTCCGATGTAAATCCGCTGAAGTTAAATGGTTTGTAATTTGAAATTTATAAACACTCCTGGCCAGATATCTGAAGTCTCCGATTACTACGTGTTAGTTACAGTTATAGCTTCTGAGGTTTATAGTATACTACCTATGGCAAACCAATAACATTGACTGCCTCTTGGTGCGTCGCGATAGTTATATTTATAAGTGTGACGAGAGTTTCTAGAAATTTCAGCCTGCGTAAAAATATAAAAAATGCATAGATATTTACGTTAGCTATATTGTCGATTCTTACATTTGAGAATCTTCTACAATTTTATTGAATAGGAAGGAATTTTGCGATATAAATTTAACAGAACAAGTTATGTACATTTTTAAATATAAATTTAACTTAAACATTGATATATGCTAGTATTTTGTTTGTTTTCAGTGTTTGTTTTGAATTTCGAGCAAAGCTACACGAGAGCTATCTGCGCTAGCCGTCCCTAATTTAGCAGTGTGAGACTAAAGGGAAGGCAGTTAGTCATCACTACCCACCGCCAACTCTTGGACTACTCTTTTACCAACGAATAGTGGGATTGCCTATCACATTATAACGCCCCCACGGCTGAAAAGGCGAGCTAGTTTGGTGTGATGGGGATGCGAACCCGCGACCCTCGGATTACGAGTGGCACGTCTTAACCTACCTGGCCATGACGGGCAGATTTTCAGTGAAGCACATAACTACATAAAGGCTGTCTGTGCTCTGCCCCCTGACGTGATCAAAACCTGGTTTATAGCGTTGGAAGTCCCCATACATACCGCTGTGCTACTGGGGGGACTATAATAGCAAATCTGTCAGAAAGTGTATTAATAATTTTTAGAAATAAAGTTAGTTCTTTCACTCAAAGCAAAAAATGTGATGAAGTTAAACAAATTTTGTTTGTTAATAAATCGAAAGTAAGTCATTTTTGTAAATTTTATTGCGAAACTATCTAGATACATTAGAAAGCGCTATAAATTCTAAAAATCATTGGTTTTGGTTTTGTCCAAGCCTCAATACTTTTTTTGCCCCTCCAGTGGCACAGCGGGATGCCTACGGACTCGCACTGCTAGAGACTGAATTTTGATACCTCTGGTGGTCAAAGTACATGCAGCCCGTTGTACAACTTTGTGTTTAATTTTAAATAAACGTTCTCTGTTGTGATACTTATCGGTTACATCTTTTATTAAACGTACAAAAAGTAGCAATACAATTCAAAATGAATAATAGTTTTGGTGATAAACTTTTGTTTAAAGAAAATATTTTTTGCTACATTGTTCTAAATATTTCTCTAAATCGCTTGTTTGTTGTTAAGTGCAATGATACACAATGTACTAGATGTGTGTGATATATTCAAGTTACGCATTTCAAACTTTTATCTTGAGGTGTTAGTTGATTTGATGCTTATTAGTGTCCAATAACGGATAGTAAAAGTCCGAAAAGTAATTGATACTAAAATCTCATTAAATAATCAAATGATTATGCCAGTTAGAAATGTTTTACTACAACTCCAAACAAGAAGTTCTTATTGACATATAGTTATTCAAGAAAGCTTGGATTTATAAATCCTATGCCTAGACAATTTGCTGTGGGTGGGGAGTACCCCAAGAAAACCCATCTTTATTTTCTAACTGAACAGTGTCCAGTGAAGCCAAAGAAATTAATCTTGCTGGTGGGTAAGATTGAAGGAAGAAAAGTAAGGCATAAATGAGTAAATCAGTTTTGTTTACTGAAACCATAGATTCTTCTTTAAAAGGGAATAATTCGATAATTGTTGGTGACTGAAGAACTGTCCGTCATTTGGAGCGCCGTCGTCTTCATCATCAGTGTGGGAAGGACTTCGGAAAAAGAAGAACAGTAACTTCGTGACTTAGAGTCGGATGATCACAGGAACTTCTTAGTGACCATGGTGGTTTAGATTGGTGTACTGTTCCAAGGTGAGTGTCAACCTGGTTTTTTTTTCTTTTATTGCTGTATGGGTCTGGATTTTCTGGTCTGCTATCGTTGGCTGGTCGTAGAGTGTTCGACTTCGAGGGTGACTGTATGCGTCATCTTGTCTCTTGTTTTTGTTTGTTGTATGAGTGTTTTGGTGTTTGCCTGTTTGGGTTACAACTGTAAGCAAGTGGGTCTCTGGCTTAGTGCCAGTGCTGTGTGAGGGTTACAAAGATACTGCGTAGGATGTTTGCTTGGGTGGTCGTTGGAAGCAGTGATTTGCCGAAAGGTTTTTCAACTCAGTAGTAAATAGAGTTTACGAAGCATCTGTGAGAAAGAATGTATTTCGGTATTTGTTTCGAGATGGTAACAATTTGTATTAAGTGTGATGGATTTCTTCACTGATAATGGATTGCCTTACATTTCTCAGGAAAACTATATGTAGATTGACACAACTTTTGGGAGATTAGCATTTCACGGGCGGATTACAGTTCCATGGTTGCCACATATATATTAAGTCCTCGTAAAATTTACGTTGTAAGATTCTTCCTTTTCGTAGTAGTCTAATGCACACTCAAGAATTGCGCGCAACTTCTGGGAGAAAAATCATTAGGTTTTTTGTCGTTTACAACTGGTTGCATAAATATCGTTTTAAGTTTCGGCAATGGTCTAATCTGAGAGTACAGCAGCGGCATCTACCACTTCACTTAACAACAAATAAATAGTTCTTGGACCATAGTACATGTGTTTTGCCATCTATTGAGAATTTGTCAAATTACTTCATGATAACGAGGAACCAACTCAAACTAAAAATGTATTCTCAAAATTGCTGGTATTGGTATTAGCACTTTAATTAAAACATTAAGAAACCAAATAAACACAGCACAAAACTATGCTCACACGATAAAATTAATATGAAATCAACAAAATAAAACAACACTTCATCAACATCATCAAATTTCCTCAAAAACGGTTGAAAAATTTATACGCACACACCTAGATGAACAACACAATCAACATCAAACAAACAATAATAAATCCCAAGATACAACAAACTACGAAGCTTTATACTGCTGCATACCATATATTCAAGACATCAACGAAAAAATAACCAATATTTGTAAAAACGTATAACAAAACACAACATTCCAGTAAACACCATTTTTTTCCAAAAATTAGGTACGAAACTAAAGTCCATACTATGTAAAAACAACTCTGACAAACACAACACCAACATTACTTATAAAATACAATGCAACAGCTGCCACGACTTTTATATTGGAGAAACAAGCAGAAAAATGGAAACTAGATTCAAAGAACACATACAAAAAAACACACCTTCACATGTTTTTGAACACTGCAAATCAAAAAACACGACATAACCATAGAAATCACCCAAATAATAAGTAGGGAAACAAATATAAACAAATGCAAAATCAAAGAAGCCCTACTTATAGAGTAAATAAAACCAAAATTAAACTAATATAAAGAAACACCTTTATACCTATACTAATTAATAATCTAACATCCAACTGCAACGCCCCCTACAATCCCGTATCCATTTACACTCTCGTTCCTAAGAAATATGGCCCACATGGATCAGTTGCAAACTCTCTCTTTGTTAATCTGAAAATTACCTATTAAGAAGGTCGAAACGTTGTTCTGTACTTTATTGTAATTAAAGTGCGAATACCCATACCAGCATATTCATTTGGGGATCAGTTTTAATTTATGATACCTCGTTATCTCCATTTCACATTTATTGTTGTTTAATTGGTAGTTTTCATGATTAATCTGATATTAAGATGCTTCTTCAAACAATTAAATCGTTTTAATACAAATAGTAAACCTTTTATTTTTTGTAAGTAACAGTAGGTGTTGCCGAGATCGTGTTTGACATTTTTATTTGAGTCTTTTATATGTAATACAACAATTTAATTTACTTGTATATCTATGATTGGTATGTTTGTTTTGTTACTATAATATCTATAGATTACTTCGTTCCTAGAAATTTTGAAATATGTGGGATAATGAAATTTCTGCTTTACAGTCATTATTTTGCTTCACATGGAATATACTTTATTTTATTTTACTATTAATTTGCAATAGATGTCAGCACTTGCAAGGATATCAGTTCGGAGTGAATGGTTGGTGGTCCCAATAACACAACTTGAAGTTTTAAACGGTTTTGTATATTTACACAACAGATATCAGGACCTGTAAGGAAACTGTTTAATATGACGGTGTCTCATATTTTGGTCCCAATAATAAATACAGATTGAAGTTTTAAACAGTTTTGTATATTTACCTTTTCACGAATTCAAAGTCTTTTTGCTTGTCTTTGGTACATTATTTATTTCAGGAAATACTATAATATGCTTATGCAAATTTTAATATTAGGTAACGCCTTAAATTGTTTTCTTATCAATGTTAAAAATAGTCAGTAGATATTTTTTTGTTCTGGTCGCTAACTTTTTTATTTCTTTTTAAAAAATAATGAAAAATAGCAAAACATAATTCCCAAGATATAGAATAATATAAATTAAATCTATCACCAGAGGTTAAAAGCAATATTTACTGATTGTAACAAATTAAGTTTTAGTAAATATTATGTACGTATCTGTTAAAGCAAATAAGTAATATTTTCTGAACGTTTGACCTCTACATCTGGGCATAGCATGGCCAGATGGTTAAGGCACTCGACTCGTAATCCTAGGGGCGCGGGTTCGAATCCCCGTCACATCTAACATGCTCGCTCTTTCAGCCGTTATAATGTGACGGTAAATCCCCCCTATGGTTTGGTAAAATAGTAGCCCAAGAGTTAGCGGTGGGTGGTGATGACTAACTGCCTTCACTCTATTCTTACATTACTAAATTAGGGACAGATAGTTCTCGTATAGCTTTTCGAGAAATTCAAAAACTACAAAAAAAAACTCTATATCTGAGCTTATTGAAGAGTTCTATTACGTTTTTCGCATATTTTCTATAATAAAAAAACATCTTTGCAAAATTCATTTATTCAAAAGTTATATCTCAGTTTATTCTTTTTAACTATAATACGACTTGTAGCATGAAAACCTGACCATATTCTGTTATTTTGGGTGCTATATTCACATATAATCGTACATTTGTTTAAAGCAGGTGAAATATAACAAAAGAAAAAATGAATATTTATCTGAGGTGATTAAAGTTCTGAACCACTCTGTAGTTATCTTCTATTACATAAAATAAGGTTGGAAATAATGGAGACGACATTGAAATAGAAACCTGAATGAAAATGTATCTCAACATGGCTAGTATGGGTATTAAAACTTTTATTAAAATAAAGTAGAGAACAACGTTTCGACCTTCTTAGGTCATCTTCAGGTTAAAAGGTCAAAACGATGTTCTCTACTTTATTTTAATAAAAGTTTTGATACCATTGTTTGTTTTGAATTTCGCACAAAGCTACTTACACTAGCATGCACTTCACTTCATTTGGAATGTAGTCTTACATTACACAAACAGTTCCATATACACTGCTGGCCAAAATCTTAAGGCCAATGAACATAAAGAAGAAATGTGCATCTTGCGTTGTTAGACTCAATCACTTATTTGAGTAGAGCTTCGAAAGATGACAATAAGAAAAGATAAAATAAAAATAAAACCTTTTTTAGCATTTAATAGGGAAAATGTGAACACTATGAAATTAGCCTAAATACTATTAGCCAATAAAATATATGGCAGTAATTTTATTTTCACATAAATACCCTCTTAAAATAAAATAAACACTATTTCTAGCCATTGGTTTGCCCTGTAGTAGGTGGCTGTACATTACATAACGAGTTTACTAGATTTAGTGGTGAGAGGTACTTAGGTCTGTGTTTATCAACATGCTTCAGTGTGCTTAAAGAATAATTTTTTCATAGATTTCTTAAAGTAATCTATTGATCTATTAGGGATGTAACTGTGTAGAAATGTTATGTTTCTGGTTCTGAGAACACTATTATTTAGTAATTATTTGGACTGTCTGTAGTTTATTTATGTGTGATTTAGCTACATTTAACCATGCAGAGCAGACATACCCTTCAAATAGATGTATATATATAGATTTTATATATATTCAGTTGTTGCGTCCCTTGTTGTTTCTATTGAGAAATAATTTTGGGTTGCGTACTTATTTTAATTGATTTTCTCAATAATATAGCTTGTACTTTTAGAACATTTATTTTGACTCTCCAAAGATTAAAAAATGTTTTGTATTTGATATAGTCGCGATTGTAGATTTGTTTCAACAATGGTAAAGTATATGAGCTTTACCACATAGCCCCTTCTTCAGCAAAATGGAAACAGAAGCAGAAACCTTGATCTAACAAAAACATCTTACATAAATGATGTATAGTATAGGGCTAACTACCTCTCCTTGCGATATGTACGTTTGAAAGTATGGACACCGTTTTAATTTTGTTGCCATTGGAATTCCGAGGGGTTCAGAAGCACAAAATCAGGGTTCAGCGACTTTGAACGCCGACTTCTAGGCTCCTGTGATGCCAGAGTAACTTTCTGAGCACATTATAGCCCCCTCCCTGTTTATAGGGCCACCCAGAGCCCGCCTGCTACATTTGTTCATTAAGTCCTCATATTGTGAGGAAACAAATAAATTACTAAATATACAAGGTGAATTATAATATTGGAGGTTTTGCTTGCATTGATTAATTATTTCAAGGTACCAATATTCATGAATAACACACCATGAATTTTCCATATATTTATTTACAAGTGGCCACATTAATTGCAGTAAGATACGTATGACTTTATCGCAACCCTAACAAATGAGCATCCGTCTCACTTCAAAAGCCTTTTTTTAACCTTTTAGATGCTATACTATGATATTGGTAATACTATCAGTTAACTTCTTCGTATTAGCGTATCTATTTACAATGTAATGTGTAATTTGTACTTCTAGATATTTTGGAGATGTGGACCACAACCAAGAACTCCTCAAAATCTGATCGCGATGACAGCTAGATAGTAACAAAGGGGAAAATGGAAATGACTGTCAAAATTCTCAAATGGGAAAATTATTAAAATAAGAGGGTTTTAGAACCTCACTGGAGCATACATAAGAACCTTTAAAAGTGTTGTGGTTGTCAAAAGAGGTGAAATTTGAAAGTTGTCGACACTGACAGTTTAGAGAGCTATGTGCGTTAGTTGTCTCTGTCCCTATTTTAATAGTGATAGACAGATAGTCTAGGAAAAAAACTAGTCATTACCACAGATCGCCACTCTTGGACTATTCTTGTGCCAACGAATAGCGTTATTGACCGAAGCATTATAATGTACCTAAGTTAAAAGGGCGAGCATGTTTGGTGAGATGAGGATTCGAATACACGAATTGCAAGTCAAGCGCCCTAACCAGTCGTAAGAGAAGGAAAGGGGATAATGTCACCAAAGATGATGATGCCATAGTTCCCTACGTTGTCACCAGAGAACGTGTCGAAAGTAACTCGTTGCTAGGTCTTCATGACAAGCGGTCATGTTGTTATAGTTCGACAAACTTTTGGAGGGCTGAAATTATATTTCGATATCAGACAGGCGATCATGATGAATGATTAAATCACAAAGTGTAGAACATGTTTTTCGGCTGTCACGACTCATACAATACATGTTTCAACAAGAATATAATTAACTGTCGAGTTAGTGATTAACTAGTGACTTTTCGGAAATATCACTTCGTCAACTTTGATGAAATCACTCCTCTCTTCCTTCCCTTTTCTGAGACAGCCAATAAGCGTGAGGCGGCATCTTTTGGGCGGTAAAGTGCCAACCTAACTACTAGTGTGATTGATCTCAAATAATCTTATCCAGATCGAGAAAAAGCATATCAATAAATTAACTAAAGAGGGGTGAAATTTATTAATTTATTTATTGATGTGCCAGTTCTCGATCTGGATAAGATTATCTAAGATAACCAAATCTGTCGATTTTTAACCTTAATATCAATTTTAAAAATTGGCAGATTTGGTTATCTTCTTCTTCAACCGTAAACAAACACAAGAAAATTGCTTATCTAAATATTCTAAGGTCAAATTTGCAAGTTATTTTTATTAAAAAATAACATATCCATGATATCTAGCAAACTTAAAATGCTTAAATTAATTATTCAACAACTGCTTTCAATAACAGAAATAATGTTTGTTTAAACCAAAGTGAAATCAAAATATTTTGTTATTAAACATTTCTCAGATCTGTTTTAAGAACAGAGAAGCTTTTCCAAAACATAGGGTATAATTAATAAACCTCTTCGTTTTTAAATTATTTATTAATATGTTTGTTTTCAATCTAAACGAGATTACGTGAAACCAACTAAGCGTCTTTTGAAACAGACTATAAAAGAAGATATGAAGTAACGTACTAACAAATCTTCAAGCAACTACAGAGATCTAGACTATGAATATGACGGGATACAAATGAGAACAATCTAAAAAATAATGTCATTCCAACAACGGACAAGATGTGAGAATAAGAAAATCCTTGCTCGCAAGAATTTAGAAGCAAATTTGAATAATAATTATTCAGCAAACACATTTAAAAGTTCCTAGTTGAAATTAAGATTTTACTTTTTCTTTAAAATTGAACTCATTTAAAGTTATAACGTCACTCTTAACGTCTATTCGATATTTATTACTACTTTAAAATTGTGTTAAGTAAGAATAAAGGAGACGTGAAAACTTCGAGAGAAAAGTAAGACCGACTTGATAATCTTAAACTCCGGTAATGAAATACCTAAACAGAGAAGTAAATATGCAAGATGACAAGTTGCAACACAAACGGAAATTTTGATGATTATAATAAAATGAAAAATCGTATTGCACTTCAATGTACATTGTATTGACTTAAAACAATTCACACAACTGAAACTTATATTTGTACAAACACCTTTATAATCGAAGTCGCCTCGTCTGGTCATGCTCTACCCCCTGACGACAGTGCGATTTTACCATACTCCTTTAGCGTAGGTTCATTTGCATAATCCTCCATCGTAAGGCTGTATAATATGACACGCATCCCTCCTCTCTGCTTTCTTTCTATAAACCATCTGGTTCCAAGAACGATACTTTTCTATGACCAGTTTCAACAGTAAGATTACATGAAAGTCAACTAGCGACTCGATTAGTATGTTTGTGCATAAAATACAATGAATGCCAGTTTCATTTTTTTGCTGTCTGACTGAGGGATGCAATAGTTGAAAGAATATATCGTGGAAGTGACACGTGACTAATTATGTTGCTAACTTTTAATAACTCACACGGGTAGCTTTTTAATTTTTCGCTGTACTTTGTGACTGTAAATTCTTATCAGTTAAAAAAAGCTTCAATTTACTTGCCACAGCTGAGATACAGCTTGTTGTAGGTCCCTACTGGTGCCCCTAATTTATTCATATTTCGTTTTTTAATCCAATTAACTACAGATGATGTCCTAGTCTTAGTAATTCCAAATCTCCGATCTGAACAAAACATCATTGTGAAAAGTATATGAGTATATTGAGTCATAAAGAGGTGTTGTAGACTATTTGAAAAGCGATTACATTTCGGAACAGTGCACTGCTTACAAAACGGTAAACAGTGTATTGCATTTCATTGCACTTTCATATCGATTTGGGTTTAGGGTGACTTGCAGACTTGTTCATTAAAAAAATCTTATAACTTTCTGTACAGTAACACTGCATCTTATAACGTAAATGTGTGCCGACACATTTCTTACACATATTTTACTTCAACATCTTTAAAATGTTTCACATTAAAATGCCGTATTTTAGGCTAGATGATACTATATGCGACATAGAGACAACTCCGAATTTCGATAAATTTATTTTCAAATGGAATTTTATAATATATAATTTTATAATATCCTACAAAATAAAACTGGCGAAGAATAAGAAAAGGAAATTAAAAATATTTTCTAACTGTTTATTCTCTGAAATAATTTATTTTTTGTCTCTGACTCTTTCCTCTTTCTCTTCAGCACTACAAACCAAGACTTTCTCTTCAGCATTACAAACCAAGATCTTGTTGCAGCTGTGAAGACTAAATATCTTATTCGTTTATGATGACGAGTATTTTTTAACGTTATTCTTTATTTACTGAGCTGGACGTCAGTGATTAGAGTTAAGAGGGACCGGATTGTGAAACCGAAGATTTATGATTTGCAACGTGTTGCCACAGAAACGTGCTTCGTGTTTCGAGACTGTAGGTGAACAATAATAGTGGTAGTCATATCCAACTATTAAAAACTCAAACATAACACAAAAGTTGGTGGTGGATGCTGTGTGTTAGCCATCTCCTTTATAGTCTATAAATTCAAAATTAGGAAAGGCCAGGCCAAATAACCCTTATTTTATAGATGGCCAATTAGCAGTTCCTCAAGTGGACCCGGTCCGCAAAGATATTTTTTAATCATAATATATTTTGGCAAAACGAAACTGTGACCAAGCAAGCCAGCCCTGTGACGGTTCTAAAACTTTCTTTTAATATTAACTCAACTATTTACTCAAAACCATATAACTAACTGAGGTGCTATATATATACTAACTAGTAGGAATTAAAATGTAATTTAAACAAATATTGTGGGCATATTTGATCTGGTCCTACAGTTTCGACCCCTGCTAGTAAACTGGTCAACGAGCATAAAAAGGTTGACCATCTCTGCCTTATTTACTTCTACGCAAAATTCTGAAACAAACACAAGTTGTTTAGCTGGTATAGTTTGCCTAGCATCATTACCTAAGAGAACATAGTCGTTGTCGTAATTTTTATAAACTTGTCGAGAAGTTTCTCCATATCCACTTTAATGGGAAAGATGACAACTGTTGTTTATTTTCATGCTATGTAGCTTATAACTTATTAATGTAATCGATGGAGACACTGAAATCCCAGTGGAGATATTTTTACTTATATACTTTTTTGAAGCACAAAATAATACACTGGTTATTTTAACACACACACACATGTATTTTAATAAGTGCTTTAATGGTTGATTTGAAATGTTTTTCTACTTTTTAAATATATAGATATAGCATTAATACAAATACTGTTAGAGTACTATACATTTCCTAGCATCTGTTCCCATCTAAGTTTAATTAATTAAATTTAAAGACAGGTAAATATATAAAGTCAGAGGTCGAAGAAAGAGGGATTTTTATAAAAGATACAAAACGGTGAGAGGTTAGAAAAAATTAATCCAAGAGGGAAGTTAAATGTCCAATAAAGTATGATATTTGTATGTAACAGGGCAATGTGAAAAATTAAAATAATGAAGAAGTGAAATGTTACGAGAATGTGCAAATGTGATGAGTGAGTAACCAAAAAGATGTGAAGAAAAGGGAAGTGTTCTGAATCGTGTAGAATGTCCTAGCGGACCTTTATGTGTCCGAGAAATCTCAAACTTAATTAAAAATGATCAAAACTTCTTAATTTAAAAAAACAGTAAAACTATATGATGGTTTTAATATTTAGGTTGAGAACTCTAATGAATACTTCTTTACTCAGCCACGGAATTACTTCACTTATTTCTAATCTAATCGGTTTCGTTGGGTTTCAGTCACATAGTATTTATTATACATAATGACGTTTACTTTGGTGTAACTTTGCGTTGAAGCTCAATCGGAACTCAACAGCTACTCTTCTCACAATACGCTTCACGCACATGTGCAACTTCTCCCCCATCATTTTACAATAAAAGTTCTTAATAATTGGGTTGTTTGTAGCTTGAAGTTAGGGGTTGTTATTTTCCATTTAAACCGCCTGTTTTCATACGTTTGGTTTAGTATCAAGCGAAGCTATAAGTTGGTGATTTTTTCTCTTCATATGAGCAGTTCCAAGCTTGATGTTGATCTATCTTGAGGTTTGTCATATCACACTAATCAAACAGCCTTGAACTCCTTTAACTGCAAAAATTATTCAAAAAATAGAAACTGATAATTAGAAACGTTTGTATTTACCATCCAAAGTATACTTTACAAATTCCAAAGCTATGAATATAAATGTTCGTTTGTTTTGAATTTCGTGCAAAGCTAGTCGAGGGCTATCTGCGCTAGCCGTCCCTAATTTAGCAGTGTAAGACTAGAGGGAAGGCGGCTAGTCATCACCACCCACCGCCAACTCTTGGGCTACTCTTTTACCAACGAATAGTGGAAGTGACCGACAAATTATAACGCCCCCACGGCTGAAAGGGCGAGCATGTTTGGTATGATCGGGATTTGAACCCGCGACCCTCGGATTACGCTTGGTCATGCCGGGCCAATATAAATGTAAACAGATCTTATAAATTCATGAAAGACAAGCATATTTTAAGTCATTATACATATATATGTTTTAACTACGAGAAATCTAATTAAAACGTTCTATCTGCCATTTAAGCATTAACACGTTTCTAAAGTATTTTTAGTTGTAGTTTGTTCTCCAATTTACTCTTATTAATATAGCTCCTTATTACCTAATTAAGTTAAATATTATGAAGGTAGGAAGCATAGTCAACATAACCGAAGTCATGTCAGTAATATACAAGTAGGAAATGACATTACAACATACGAGTATGCTTCAGTATGGAAAGACATGACTGTATGGGCAGATGGAGTGTGAAGAGATGGATGAAAGATGTGACTGTATGGCCTATAGGGTGTGAAGAGATGGACATTTAATGTTTAAATGTTCAGCCGCCAAAACGGGGCGATCTATTAAATTCACAGCAGAATGTGAGACATGCTAAGATGGACTCGTATGGTTGACCAGATATTTGGATATCATGAAAGTATAGATTCTTTAAACCACATTTCATGAATAGATACACGTTATGTCCGAAACCTCAGAGAAACCTAAAGGTAATTTGATATGGAACTATAATCCAGACTACATCATTCAGCCAGATCACCCAACAGATAAGGCACAGTTCCTGAGTGACCTGGTAAAATCCCCAAATGATGTCGCCAAGCATGTAGGCTGAAGCAATAAAAAAAATGGAATAGAAGCCACACTGACGAGCTGAAAAACTGGAAGGAAGAAGGGGGAGTATCAATATGGAGAAAGTGTGAGTTGAATATTATTGGAGGAGGAAGAGCACATGGCACAATCTTCGATCACGTGAATAGTAAATCAAAGAAACAACTATTAAATTAACAGAAAGTCTTCCCTTATACTTCCAGCGAATCATTTCATCAATCTCTTTAATGTAAACAAAATATAAAATTCAACCATTTTTATTTCTTTCTCAAATTAAATAACAAATAACAACGAGATGTTCACTCAAGTAAAATAACAAATAAAACGAGATTTTCACTCAAGTAAAATAACAAATAAAAACGAGATTTTCACTCAAGTAAAATAACAAATAAAAACGAGATTTTCACTCAAGTAAAATAACAAATAAAAACGAGATGTTCACTCAAGTTAAATAACAAATGAAAACAAGATGTTCACTCAAGTAAAATAACAAATAAAAAAGAGATGTTCACTCAAGTTAAATAACAAATAAAAACGAGATGTTCACTCAAGTAAAATAACAAATAAAACGAGGTGTTCACTCAAGTTAAATAACAAATAAAAACGGATGTTCACTCAAGTTAAATAACAAATAAAAACGAGATGTTCACTCAAGTTAAATAACAAATAAAACGAGATGTTCAGTTTATTTCGATTTTGATCCGACTTTTATTTCTAATAAATAGTAAAATTGATAGATATGTTAATTATGAACTTCTACCCGTACTTATTGTATTTGAAAGCTCTATTATTAATCGTATTTACTTTATTAATAACAAGTAATGTTTTTTAGATATTCATGAAAATAATAAAACAAAACATTCATTTTTAATTTCGTTGAAATCGTGAACATTTTAACTGTCAGAAATAAGTCATGAACTTTCCCATTCACCCATTCTACCTCGTTGAAAAAACTCTCGGCTACGTAATACACACTGCGCTATTAGGGAACATTAATGAATCACTGCATGTGTTGTAAGTTTGTATAATATTGCTTTAATTTGGTTAGTGATGAAAAACAAATATATATCTAGTGAACTAAAACTTTGAAAAATTAACTTAGAGAAAGGAAGAAATAACAAAATTTGAATATTTCATTCTTATTTTTCATTTCATTCGATAAAAGTAGAGCTCTAATGTAATATCTTGTGATGTATCCAACTATGTCATTCTCATGATAATCTCTTAGAGTGCTTGTAAGAATGAGACGTCATATAATGAGATATAATGTTGGAGTTATATGGCCATAACTTTGTGTAAATGTGGTGTATTTGTATTAGCCAACATGCCCTGGTGGTTAGAGCACTCAACTCGCAGACTAAAGGTCGTGGGTTCGAATCCATTACATCCTTTCTGCCGTTAGTAAGTTATAAAGATACGTTCAATCCCACTATTTGTTGGTAAAAGAGTAGAGTAAGAATTGGCAAAGGGTGGTGATAACTAGCTGCCTTCCCGCTAGTCTTACGCTGGTAAATTAAAGACGGCTAACGCAGATAGCTTTCCGTGTAGCTTTGTGTGAAATTCAAGGACAAACAAATAAGCTCTTTTATCTTGTTTTTGTGGTGTTATTATTGAGTTGGGAAACATTAAGTTAAAGAGGGACGACTGGAAGAAAGTCTACATTTACCGGTATTTAATTATTAGTTAATTCAATTGAACATTTCAAGAGGACCTTATATACGGCCTATATGTCAACCAGTATTTGGTCGATCGTTATATTCCTATAAACTTGTTTTTATTTTGGGATTTTGCAGACTAATAGTTTCCACCTGTATAATTTTCCCATTGTTCGTCACGAATAATTTTTCATAGAGAACATAACTTTTAGCTCTTACCGTGTTCGATCACACTGACCTGATTGTTGTGTGAACATACTGTATTTTAAATACACTCAGGCATACGAGTTGGAGAATTAATATCTTTCAAGCACTTATTGTCACAGCTTGAGAATAATTGCCAGCAACAACATGTAGTCATCTACTGAAATAGTTCATAAAACTACTTAAATAGGAACTGTTTTGTGATAATTAATAAAGAACTACGACATATTTATTTTAATGTCTGAGTCACAGGCTAGGATAAAAAAGTAAAGTTTGGTAAATATTGGACATATATCTCACTTCAGCGAGCGGACTATAACCTGCGAAATGAGACATTAAGAACCTGTAATTTTAGCACGCCTGCGAGAGGATGCTTTTCACTTGACCAGTATTCAGAGGTCACTCATCACACTCATTACAAATCATGACCTACACAACGAGAGAATTACTCTTTCCATTACTTTATCTAACCAAAGGTCACTTATCATATCTGCTGCATGACACTTGCTGGTATTGATTTTTGTCTTTTCTTATGTTACTTCTATTGATGTATAGATATTGATGTCTAACTTTGATTTGTCTCTACTTATGTTACTACTGTTGATGTATTGCCATTAGTGTCTAACTGATTCGTCTTTACTTATGTTACTTCTAATGACGTATATATATATATATATTAGTGTATAATTTGAATTATCTCTATGTATGTCACCAAAATAGAAGTAATGATTTGATTTCATAACTTGATCGTCCAGAAATTACAGTTGAACATTTCTATCATTTTAACATATTCCTATAAAATATGTACACAATCAAAGTGTTGCCTATTTCTATTAATGAACGTGAGCTTTTCGAGTTTAGTGACGTCACCATAACGTTGTAATTCAGAACTATATTAACGGTCTTTTCTACGTCACGTCTTATCAGCATATTGATTAACGAATAAACGTACTTGCCTGAAAAATGTTGAAAACAAAATATTTATTGGATAATTTATTGGTATAATAACGTTAAATTTTACGAGATAGCATTGTTAAATTAGATAAAAAATATTATGACTACTGTGAAAATAATAACAATAAAATAAGGCCTACATTTGTGGTTGTTATCAACAAAGCGGGTAAACCAAAAATCTTTTTTAAATAGTCATGATTAGATATTACCGGTGGAAAGTTCTTTGTTAAGACATTTTGGTTAATTACTGCACTTCTTTCTAGTGGCTCTAAATCTGATATAACAAAATAATGAATTAAAAAAAAAAACATCACATGATCGATTTCGTGTTAGTGTATAGCTGTGCAGTGAACCGTTTACAATGTGTTCATTGCAGGGTTTGGAAATCAAACTTTATCTATATCAACCCCTAAGTCTCCTTCGGGCCATCGGAATCTTTCAGGCATAATATTTCATATTTCATTAAAGTACTGCTGTTCTACCAATATCGAGGGATGTTTTATGTTTTTACATAGAAGACACAATGTTTGTGTTTTAATTATATGGTTCAGTGTGGAGCATGTTATTTGAGACAGGGCATACCAAACTGTTGAGTACTCAGTTGAAAACATATAAACATTGGGTGGAAGCCTTAGGCAGGGTGCGAAATGTCCTGGGGGCAGGGTGCGAAATGTTCTGGGGGTTGAGGGGTGGTGTGGTAGTTTTGTGCTCAAAGCTACAGAATTGGCTATCTGCGCTCTGTCCCCCGGGGGAATCAAACCTTAATTTTTAACATTAACCTGGAAGCTTACAGCTGATCCACTGTTGGATGGAGGGTGTGGGAAACTCATGACTTTAGATACAGTATTTCTTTGAAGTGTTTCTTAGCATGACTAGAATATCAAAATGAACGATAGGTTTCACTATGTAAGTCTGCAGAAAAGGTACTCACTATTATTAAAGTTCGATCTTGTGTGTTATGTTCGGATATGTCAAGAGTGATTAAACATTATCTAGCAACACTTAAAATTTTTACAGTAACAAAATATTGAACTTCACAGAAAAGAATACATTTACGCGTTACTTCGTGGTGTTAAAGTAAGATTTTGTTTTCCAGAAACAGAGAAAACATTCATTAAATGATTTAACAATAAGCAAGGATAACGTTTTCATCATTAATTAACAAAGATTTTATTAAATATTACAGGATAAACAGAAAACATGAATTTATTGTAACAAGGTGCTAACCCTTTTTTGTCCTACCATTAAATGGCCTGGCATGGCCGAGCGCGTAAGGCGTGCGACTCGTAATCCGAGGGTCGCGCTAAACATGCTCGCCCTCCCAGCCGTGGGGGTGTATAATGTGACGGTCAATCCCACTATTCGTTGGTAAAAGAGTAGCCCAACAGTTGGCGGTGGGTGGTGATGACTAGCTGCCTTCCCTCTAGTCTTACACTGCTAAATTAGGGACAGCTAGCACAGATAGCCCTCGAGTAGCTTTGTGCGAAATTCCAAAACAAACAAACAAACAAACAAACCTACCATTAAGACAGAGGTAATTTCACGGTCTTTTGATGCTAGAAGTCCTGAGTACAATTCTCCGAGGTAGACATGGTAAGTAGCCTAATGTGGCATTGCTCTAAAACGACTAAATCTACTCATTTTATTAATGAAATAATTGATAAAATAATGATCTCTGTAATAGAATAATTCTTGATCAATTTTCCATTTTTAAAGTATTTTCTACATTATAAACTAAAGTAATTATGAATGATTAATAATAATAGAAAGAAAACTTTAATTAAATTTCTTAAAACATCTGCGATTCACAACAAGAGATTACTTCTGTTTTTTAATTAGTCAGAGTACTGTAACTGTAACTACATAATACTTCAGTGGCTTTTAAATTAATCACTTTCAGAACACATGCGCTGTTGTTGTTATTATTATTTAGCTACTATCAGAAGATCTATAAATATAATTACTTCTGTTTTTTAATCAGCCATCTTCAGAACACTTCCAATTATGATTAGAACGTACTTCTCTTTTTAATTAATCGACCACAGAACATCTTCAAGCCTGTAACTAGAGTGCTCATCTAAATCACATTAAAATATCAAAACTATCGTCGTTGTATAATACATAATTATACTTTTTCTGTAAAGACTGATCAACATCTCTTAAAACACTTTAAATATTTCATCGTAGATTCATGTCACTCTCATTAGTGTGAATAATAAACACTGTGCAACTATATAAATAGTGCACCAATTTACGTATTTAAAAAATCACGCCATATACATACTTTCTGACTTCCTAAACCTTCCTTCTTATTAAAGATATTTTTACCGTGTTTCATTATTTCAGTGGTTTCGCAAAAATTCATATTCGCTCAACCGAATAATATGACGACTAGAAATATTCTAATTATAGATCAAGGGAAATAGAAACTCTGATTTTAGTGTTGTAAATCCGTAGACTTACCGCTGTACAAGCGGAGGACTAGAGAAAATGAACGTAATTGAAATGTTACAAACAAGAATAAAAACTCTATACAATAGAACATGTAAATTACACTTGACATGTTATTCAGTTTACAATGAGTCTAACTCAAAACATTTTCGACCTATAATTAGAGTGTTGTTCTGTTTATGTTACATTAAGATAACCCTGAAATTACAGTTCGAATCCCCTTCACATCAAACATGCTTGCCATTTCAGCCATGGGGGCGTTATAATGTAAGAGTCAATCCCACTTTTCATTGGTAAAAGAGTAGCCCAAGAATTGGCGGTGGGTGGTGATGACTAGCTACTTTCCCTTTAGTCTTACACTGCTAAATTAGAGACGGCTAACTCAGATAGACTTCGTGTAGTTTTGCGCGAAATCCAAAACAAACAGACAAACAAACAATTTATTTTATTTAGCCACATTCAAAACATTTACCTGTAACTTGAATTTACTTTTGTACATCAAAAAGATCGTGATTATAAAGAATAAACAGCATTACTTAATTTGGGGATGATAAACAAAATAAATAAATAAATGTAAAATTAACTTTAGAATTATTATGATTACCATGCAAACTTGTAACATGTATTTATTTTTACTTTTCTTTTGTACATTTAGCATTTGGCGACAGCTGTTTACCGAATAAACTATCACAGATCAGTACTGTATGACTGATTTTACAGACTACGAGAGCAAATCGTTCGGTAAAGAATTAATTCATATCAATTTACTATAATTATCGTCTTAAGCCTTTATAGCCATATTAAAAGGTAGTTATTGCAAACGTTTGCATTTTGTTTTATAAGCTCTTAAATATGTGTATCTTTATTAGGGTTCAGTTTTCCGCCGTCTTTTTCACAACTTCTATGGCCTCTGAAATTGTTCTAAGAGACAGATATATTTCTCACTGTAACATTTCAAGAGATTTACGATCTTTAAACTTTCGGCATTATGGCTAGTTTTAAGTGAATCAACAAACTGGAATACCATAACGCTTTGTTAGACACCAGATCTTAGGAGGTTATGGATTTAAATACTGAGGCTTTCTTCACTAGAGAAGTGTTCCTTGTGGACTCATTGGTGAGTAAATGGGCTGCTAAAAGATTGAAAGTATTCTTATCATTTTCTTTAGATTCTCAGCAGGAAACCCCGTCACTTAAAGGATTTCTTGGACGCAAAGGGGATTAAGTTTACATTAGGTTTCTAAAAGTCCAAAGAAACCCAGATCTGCGACACTTGCATTTTAGGATAAGAAAGGAGATTAAATGTTAGAAAGCTTTATTATTAATTTTCCATCCTTTGCTATAATTTATTATTTCAAACATCACTAATGCGCACGTAGTTATTAACGCTTATTGAAAACTATTATTTTCATATGTGTTAAAATTGAGTTCTTAATATTAGTTTCCATATTTCTAAACGACATTTAAGTTTACCACAGTTTAATAACAACAATATAAAACAGCTTATTCATAGAGAAAGGAGTAAAAAAATATTATTCTAAGATGTAAAAACAAACATTTATTCTGCAAACATTTGAAAATAAAATTAATAGAACGAGACATCAACATTGTTTACCTGCACAGTAATTTATTCATAAAGTTTTTAACTTATATTTCTTAAACCTTAATAATAAATTTTTGTGCAAGTAAAAAATGTTGATGTCTCGTTCTATTAATGGTATTTAAAATATAATTCTGTCACCTTACACTTGAATACACTTATGAATGCATTTTGTGTCGTAAAATTAAACGTATAAATTATGAAAATGTATATCTATACCTATCTTTCTTTATATACACACATATAATTATTGTTGGAAACTCATAAAAAACATGTATAAATAGTATTTCAGACATGTGTTAGGCTACCTAACCTACGCTTATAGCTTGAATTTTCAAGTTATCGTTTTTGCAGTTTAACATGGGTTATATAAAGCGGTTCACCAATTTTGGAATTTTTTAACTTCTTTTTTATCTAACATGTTTGTCTAAATTTTAGTAATGATTGAATACATTTTTTTCTTTCAAACACATGACACTTTAAGAAAAAAAAGAAATCTGCGTTTGAAAGAAAAAATGTATTTAATCTTTACTAAAAGTTAGACAAACATGTTACATAAAAAAGGAAGTTAAAATGTCTTTAGTGAAATGTATGTCAATCGACAAGACAGATTTTAAATGATTTAAAGCCGAAACTTGGTGTTTGATAATACGGTGTTTCCAACCTCACCACCACCTCACACAACCCACGGAATAGAGAGTAAGACTAGACAGAGATCCCTAAGGTACAGACATCACTTATTTAGACATGCTGATCAAAGGAAAGAAAACCAGTTGGCAGTATCCATCACCTACACGATCAATCTTAAATTAATAGTAGGGTGGACTATCACAATTATAACTCTCCTAGTGAAAAACGTGGAGCGTATTTTATGTTGTATCGCAACTAGAAACCTTGGATTTTTCTCTAGCCAAATGCCACGTCCAATCTTTAAGTTGAAACGTGAACCAGCATAATGATTCTAAATATATGTGGAATTACATACAATTTTAATTATATAAAATATACTTCAGTTATCACTTCGTTATTTTAAAAAAAACTCTAAGATAAATTCTACATTTAACCCAGCTCAGTGACTTAAGGCAGTTTCAAGAGTAAATTACGTTTATAAAACAGAACAATTTGGTTAAAACCCAAATCTACAGTTCGAGAGAGTTAAAAGTAACATCAATTATGATCAATTTAATTGAAAACTAGCTTTATAAAGGATAAAATTGCATTCATTCAGCAGAATTTTAAAAACTTTCGGAGGTTAAATCTTTAAATATTTATTTGTAATTGCTGAAAAGAGTTTAAGATATTTCTGATGATTAAAACCTTTAAAATTATTATATTAAATTAACCCAGTTTTAGATACTTTCGAGGAATAAATTCCTGAAGATTGAATAGTACTGAATAAGCAGAGATTTAGAAAGTTTTCAGAACTAAATTTCTAGAGATTGTGATGTAACCTAGTTTTAGATACTTTTAATATATAAATATTTTAAGATTGTATTGTATTTACTCACCATAGGTTTAGATACTTTTGATAGCTAAATCTTTAAAGATGGAATTATATTGATTCAACAGAGGTTTAGGTACATTTGAGAACTAAATTTCTATTCTTTGAATTATACTGAATTAGCTTGTTTGTTTTTGAATTTTAAGCAAAGCTACGAAGGCTATCTGCGCTAGCCGTCCCTAATTTAGCAGTGTAAGACTAGAGGGAAGGCAGCTAGTCATCACTACCCACCACCACACTCTTTTAACAACGAACAGGGGGATTGACTGTCACATTATAACGCCCCCATGGTTGAAAGGGCGAACATGTTTGGTGTGATGGGGATTCGAGCCCTCGACCCTTGGATTAGGAGTCGAGCGCCTTAACCACATGGCTATTCCGGTATAACGATTTCAAATTACCCCCGTTTTCAAGTTACCCCCTGGTAATAGAGTACCGGGGGAGTAACATGAAATCGATTTTAAATTACCCCCCTTGATTTCAAATTGCCCCCTCTTCTAACGCTAAAATGACAAACATAATGATTGCTTTTAATATTTGTAGTGCGTGTCGAGTACGTATCTAAGTACATGATAATAGGGAAAAGGCCTATTATTTCTTTTATTAAAATTGATAATTTATATAAGGTAGTTTAAGGGCTCGTCTTCGCCAGACCACAAGGTGTACATACTGTCTTCGTTCAATATATTGTAATTTATACATATTAATTTTTTTATATTTCTTTATGCGCACTGAAATAAAAGTGAGTGATTGATAGCATGAGATATAGAACATGATAAATATTCGAATTTTTACATTATTATTAATGTGTTAATTTCATTTACACTCACTGAGTGCGATAAAAACTTATAGTATCTTAACAAACCGTTAAAACGAATCCATCGGGAAGGGGGTAGTTTGAAATCAAGGGGGATAAGATGAAATCGATTTCAGACTACCCCCGGGGATAACCTGAAATCAATTTTGTCCTACTCCCCGGTACTCTGAAAACGATTTCATATTATCGGGGAGTAACTTGATAATGGGGGTAATTTGAAATTGTTACACCGGGCTACTAAGTTAGCAGTGGCTTAGATACGTTCAAAGACTAAATGTTTAGAGATTGGATTGTAATAAATTAGCTAAGGTTTACATGTTTTCAAGGACTAAATTTCTGAAGATTGGATTGTGTTAAATCAGCAGAATTGTAAATAATTTACTGTTTTCAGTACTTTTATTCCAAAAACTCAAGATATTTTTATTGATGTGAACTCAAAACTACAAAAAAAAAAAGATCGATTGACTTAATATATTTATTTATGGAGAAAACACTGGTCTTAGTTTAGTTATTTACTCGATATTTTTGTTGCTCTGTTATTAACGTGTGCTACAATAGAATTATATTGCGCTTAATTTTAAGTCTACAGAAATACCTCAAATCAACATAACGCGAGACTCGGTTAAAACGTTTCGTCCTGCTCTACTAATCCCCAAGATATGATCTGGATCGTTTCTCATTTTTGTTATGTATTAGTTACTAGAAAAACGTTCGGGTACGATAACATTGGAAAGAGCAGTTTATTAGTAAGCGACATACAACAGCGTAACTTAGATTATAAGACATCTGCTGATACATTCTCTGAGGCTCTAACTGGGATTAGAAGGCAAACACTTTTCATACTATACCGACAGATCAAAATAAAGCACTTGGAAAACTGACGTTAATCAGTCTTGAAGAGGAGCAAACATAGCAGAAAAAATCAAAGAATTCCTTTATTAAAACGAATATAACCATATTTAGTAATAAGAACAGATTTTTTATTCCAAAAAAAAGATAGGTAACACAAGAGACGCACACACACACACATATATATATAACTGCATATCTATACTTCGGTTGAGGGAAGAACTGACATACGGTTTTGTTGCATATAAAAACTGATAAGGCACTCCGGAATAGGTTGTTTTATTTATATTTTGTCGTTTTTTTTTGTTTTTTTTTAGAGCTTTATACACTTGAGGCTGATCTTCGTCAATTCCACCCAGTTGTGTACAGACAGTCTTCTTGTTTTGAGGAACCATCTAGTTTAATAATACATATTTTTTTAGAGATCAGTGGTGATAAATTAAAAGTTATTTGAAGAGGTTGTCTTTAAAAGTAAACACACTGATTTCATATCCATCTCAGAGATATTCACTAGATATAAATCTATCAAAAGTTAATGTTCTTTTTCAACTTTGTTTCACACGTTGTTTGTTCATTTTCTCAAGTGCCACTTGCTTGTTTGGATAACTGTGTCTGGCTTTCAGGAACAAGAGTTAAACAAAATTGTACAGATCTTAACTAAAACGGCCCCATTGTGTTATGTCTGCGGAACTATACCTCTAAAAACCGGGTTTCGATACCCGTGGTGAGCAGAGCTAGCCCTTTGTGTAATTTTGTGCTTAATTAACTTAACTAAAAGAAAGTAGAACAAACAATTAAGTCTAAGCTTTCTGGATTAAGCTATCAACCACTTAGATTAAATAATTAGGTTTTTTTTTTGCTATCTAACGAATAGTCATGCTATTTATTAACACTGATGCATAATTTTGGGTTATAGAGAAACTGCTGATAAACATAACTCATGACTTTTCGCTAATGCAGCACAAGATCCAAGTAAAAATTAATATTTAAGGTAAATAATTCGGTAGTAGGCACGAAGCGACATTGCTTAAACAAGCAATTACTTTTAATGCTACAACAACAGAAAACATAGTGTACCAACAGTAGAAAATATGAAATAATTAAATAAATCTAAATAAATAATACGCTTGTGTTGGTATTTTTGGAACTCCTCTGGCATGAAACGCTACAAATTTCATACCGCAAGAAAGGTCTTTGACCGAATACGCCAGAATGAATATTGGCTTTTCCATTCAGAATTACTTTACCTGTTTTTGTTTAGTCAAAAATTTCAAAACAGCTAGTATGGTACACCATGATACAGTGTTATTGTCATCACTTGATGGTTGGCTTCGATTAGCTATGATTTCAACTTTAGTTATTTAATTTGCAAAGTACTTCACTTCACACAAACAACACTTGACCCGCGAGTAATTTCGTAAAACAAATGAAAATTTCGCTAAATACAATTGCTATGGGCTTTTCCGACTTAGGTTTAAAACAAGCATGCGCAATTCGATCAAAATCACGTGAACACGCATTCAGACATTTCTGCACAATCAGCTACGTTTGTCTTCATTACGACTTTATATTTACTTTACTTTGCAATAATTTAGCTTCGGTTCGTTTCCTAGACTACTATAAACACCTTTAATTACATTTTTCTTTAGTATGAGTTTTAGTATTCGATTTTGTAAATGTCTTTGTGCCATACAGTAAACACTCATAACTCTTTCATACTCTTTAAACTACAAATGTACTATAAGTGCAATTACTTTACTTTATCGTTTATACCTGTATTTTTATTAAATACGTAAGTTTGTTTGTCTGACCACGTTTTTTTTTTTTTTTTAAATAGACCAGGATTTAGGGACCTAACATATAACACCTACAAGAAAGCTTAGTTTAAGTGGTGTGCAGAAAAATGATAGAATAAGCAACATTTAAGAGAAAAGCATGAAAATTAATACAAATGTTTTGCGGGTAGCGGTTAGTAATAAGTGAGTATTTAACTAGTTGTGCTAACTGAAGAATCAATATCATAGTTTAAAAGAATGCAGTATGAAACTTGAGACTTCAGGAACAATTTACGTTAACTGAAAGTTTCCTTAGCGTTCTTCAATTAATACTTGTTCCTGAATAATTCTGACCATATTATTATGTTAAAGGATCAGTATAAAATAAAAATAGGTGTTTTACATTATTATGTTAAAGGATCAGTATGAAATAAAAATAGGTGTTTTACATTATTATGATAAAGGCTCATAATAGTAGGTGTTCTACATTATTATGGTAAAAAATAAAAATCACTGTGAGAAATGGACAATGTATTCTACATTATTATGCTAAACATTCTATATTTAACATTTAGTTAAATCATTAGTACAAGAAAACATTTCCTTCGTATCTTGAACATGTACAACAGTAATTTACTATAGACTTTGTCATGCGAAGACTTTGCTTTCGTTTAATACTGATGTTAATTAGGTCAACTGGATAAAGCTATGACTAATGTTAGTTGGATTCTTGTCGGCGACACCTTTTGCTAAATGCTGGTGTTGATAAGGCAAACTCGGTAATGTTATATTAGCGCTGTTAGCCTGAACACTATTTAAAAGTGTGCAAAACGACTGATATGAACTCATTATACGATATTGTTAATGAAAACCTGTAGGAAGCCAGTAGTTTGACGAAAATCATGATATGTTTCACTGAGATATATTCTATCACACACTATAGGACTCGAAGTAAGAAAAGAACTACAATATGTCAAATTAACGAATAATTCTTGCTAAAAAACTGAGTTTGGCAATCAGTCAGTATTCACATGTGGCTACCAGTTAGTATTCACATGTGGCTATCAGTCAGTATTTACATGTGACAATCAGTTAGTGTTTACATTTAGCGGTCAGTCAGTATTAACATGTGGCAATCAGTTAGTATTTACACGTGGCTATCAGTCAGTATTTACATTTAGCTATTATTATTTACATTCGGCTATCAGTCAGTATTTACATTTAGCTATTATTATTTACATTCGGCTATTAGTCAGTATTTACATTTAGCTATCAGTATTTACATTTAGCTATTATTATTTACATTCGGCTATTAGTCAGTATTTACATTTAGCTATCAGTATTTACATTTAGCTATCAGTATTTACATTTTCAATGTTTTCTAAGATAATACGAATCTCGCAGTAAATGTTAATTTTATAAAGGTCTAATAGTTCTAATGCATTTAGATGTGTATTCAAATCCCATTTCTTGTCAATATATATTAATTTAATATTACGCACAACAACAATCCAAAAACATCCATTGAGTTATTTCTGCTAGTTGAAAACTTATAATGTTAAAAACCGCGTTTCGATACTCGTGGTAAAGACAGCACCGCCAGCCCATTCGTGACAACAAACAAATCAACTCCATTTATAACAAATTCGTTTCTTTACAATATCAGACTTTAATATTTTTATAGTGCAGTAAACGTTTTTTTTCTGCATTTGAGTTCACATTTTTTAACAAAAACTGAAAGATTAACACCATCTCGAATATTACCATCAATATAAGTATTCACACGTATACACAAATTGAACACATTACTAACATAAAAAAATTGTTCAAGAGTTTCCTTCTGATGGAAATAAAACTAATAATCTGAAAGCTGTAAGTAGAATACCCACACATTACAACCCGGCTGTCTTAAACAGCTGAACAATTTGATTTATGAGCATGAGTTTTATAAATTTTTAATGAATGGTTTATCGAAAATGATGAATACCAAGTCTTATTTAGTTACGTTAATTTAACCTTAATAGAATGTGAGCTTATAACAAATTTCAAGTTTATTTTTGTATAATTTTCACATGGAGAGTAAAATAACGGTCCGGCATGGCCAGGCTGTCAAGGCACTCGACTCGAAATTTGAGGGTCGCGAATTTGAATCCCCGTCATTCCAAACATGATCGCTCTTTTAGCCGTAGGGGCGTTATAATGCGACGATGAATCCCACTTTTCGTTGGTAAAAGAGTAGCCCAAGAGTTGGTGGTGATGACTAGCTGTCTTCCCTCTAGTTTTACACTGCTAAATTAGGGACGGCTGGTGCAGATAGCCCTCTGCAACCCTTTGCGCGAAATTCAAAAACATTAACAAAACCAACAAAAAAGTAAACTAATTTCCAATGTCATTAAACACACCAGATGGCAGTACGAGCATTTAGGATATATGCCATGTGTGACAGGTCAATTTAGAATAAAGACCCTAGTGCACACAAACTTACAGAGTGGTTGAGATATTATGTACAAAAAGAGAAAATATTTAACATGAATTTAATATCTGACGTATGACTGTATAGTTTTAACAGTTGACTCAAGAAATATAATTTTATCTTCGTCAGCCTGTTTTGGTCGTGACTACATTACTCATCACACTCAATTGAAATTCTGTGTAAAAAGTAAAAACATCTCTCAATAAGTTTGCAAAATGATGTTTGTGAGTAACATGTAAATGTAATTGTACTGTTGTTTCCATTTGTTTTCCTGTCAAATTATGTGGCTTTCTAAGTAGAAACGTGCACTGTTTTCATGTAACGTTTCTGTAAGTGCATTATGTTTTAATCACTATTAACGTAATTCAGGCTTGCATTGTCATCAATTTCCGAAATGTTCTTGTGAAGTACAGCACAAAGAAGAAATCCAAATTTAATATCAAAGAAAAAAGCAAATTCATGTATTTATATGTGGGGTCTGTTTTTCTTTATAAATTTCATAAAAACATCTGATTTTATCTTTTATTTGATTCTCGCCAGTATACATTGTTCCTCAGTCATCAGTTTATTTTTTAAATATAAACACATTTACTGCTTTTATGATGATTCTACACTCAATTTAAACAAATAAAATATGGTAAATAAATTATTCATGCTCAATAACTGTTTGATATAAATTAAATAAATGTGACAATTCCGCAAATATAACTATGGATATTAAAATTACTTCTCATTTTGATATTAAGAGCGAATTTTACTCAAAATAATAATAGAGAATAGAGATGTAAATATACTTTAGATAACAAGCTAAGCTTCATGTTTTTTGGAAACAATTTTATCTATTTTTAGATGTAGCTTTGCAGCATATTCTAAGTATTTCCTGAAACAGTTTTCGTTGGTAAAAGAGTAGCTTAAACATTGACGGTGGGAGGTGATGACTAGCTGCCTTCCCTCTAGTCTTACATTGCGAAACTAGAGACGGCTAACGTAGATAGCCCTTGTGTACCTTTACACGAAATAAAAAACAAAACAAAAATACTTATGAGAGACATTTTATACCATTGTGGGCATGTGTATCATCAAACTCCTAGGTAAAACAGCCACAGTCATAAGAAGTACACTATTGTGCAAATTAATTGAAACAAATAGTCATTTTACAATATTTTCAGCATGGCGGCCGGTGTAGGCTCGCTGGACCCGCTGATTTCCTTTAATATTCATTTTTTCACACAAATGGTGTCATTAGCTGTGTTTTGCAGTACGGTCCATCTATTTTTGGGATATATGACGAAATTTTGAGGAATATTACGTCATTCGAAATTGCGTTAGAAGGGCAAGGAGACCAGTCAAAAAACAACTTCTTACCAACTCAATGAAGAAACAACGGTATCAATGGGGTCTGAAATACAAGAACTGGACTCAAGAACAATGGAGGAAGGTGTTATTCAGTGACGAGACTCATTTCTTTGTACAGGGTCAAAGAAGTCTGCACGTTCGCAGATCTCTAGGTGAGAAACTTCGAGAATCTCACATCAGTCAGTTCGTAAAACATCCCTTGAAGAAGATGTTTTGGGGCTTTATCAGCTACGATGGCGTCGGAGGCTTGCATATCGTAGAAGGTATGATGCGAGGACCACAGTACATCGAAGTTTTGCAGAGAAGAGTCGTTTCAGAATTGAAAAAGATATTTCCAGATAGATTCGGCATTTTTCAGCAAGATCTGGCTCTGTGCCACACATCGAAACTTGTGAAGAATTTTATGACAACAACGCGAATAAAAGTGCTGGACTGGCCTGGAAACTCTCCGGACTTAAATCCTATTTAAAATATTTGGGCAATTTGTAAAGAAAGACTTCGGGGAAAAGACTGTACTACGAAAGTGAAGCTAATTGAGGCCATAATTGAGGTGTGGTACCGCGATCCAAAAATTAGTAAAAATTGCAGTCAACTCGTGGACTCGATGGCAAAGCGGATTAATGATCTTCTGAAAAATAAAGCCGGTCATATCATGTATTATTTTGTGAGTAATTTTTGGATTCTCAGAAATAAAACGCAAAAAATTTAAAAAATCGTAATTTTCCTTCTTGTTTCAATTAATTTGCACAAGGGTGTATGTTTCAATGTCTAAAAATAAATGGTTTATATTTAGTCTTTGTTTTAACTACAAAGTGCATTTGCCAAAAAATAGTGAGTGGAGAAAATGTGCTTGTTCATTTACTAAGACAACTATACCACATAAAATAGGTACCGCCAACTTAAGTGCAAAAAAACTCATTAAAAACATATCAAGTATCGGTCACAAAATCATCAGCACCAGAATCTTTAGGTTTGTGTAAAAATAAACACAAGAATTTTTATTCGTTCTTTTCAGGTGATGCTACCGTTATTAATTAAAATAATCATTTAAGTCTTTAAGTTCGGGCGAGTTTAAACTTCATACTAATGTAATGATAAAAATCAATTTTTAAAATGACGTACTTTACTTTTTCACCCATGACCAAACGCGTTACCTTGAAATTTCCTTAATACTGCAAAATGTTTATATTAAAAGTTTAACAAAAGCACGAGTGTATCTTGTGAATTGGCTCATATCACAAGAACCGCGACACTGCATTAGTAGATTTTTCTGACACGTGACATAATTTTTATTTTATTGCTAATAAAAATAGTCTTATAGCAGCGATACATAAAATTTTTTTATTAACAACAACAAAAAGTATTGTCGCCATTTTATAAGACGTGTTTTATTATATTTTAATCAATATGTAAATAGGTATTTATCGAAGTTGATAACTTTTTTTTTTTTAAATTCGTGCCTTTTTGAAAATAGTAACCGTATTTTCCGGCGGCGAAGACGCTATTTTTTCCCCAGAAAATGTCTCAAAAATTTACTCTGCGTCTTCCAGGCCGAAGGTTACGTTGCTTATAGGCCTAAACCTAAGCTTAGAGGAAGCGTTTTGATACTAGACAGTAATCCAAGCACCTCTAATATGACCTAGAATGAAATGTATATGTTACTTAGTGTTAAATAAATAAACAAACAAGAACAGGTCACCGTACATATGGTGCTGTAATACCGGCACTCTTTTTAACTCCTCGGGCTTAGAATAACGTTATTACTGGTAGTAATACAGATATTCCAGATATAATATAAGGTGTACACTTTTAAAGGTAGATATGGCAAACAATAGCTCACAAAAATCGAGAAGTGGGCAAGAGGATTCATATACTGTAAATCACTAAACAATCCACGAAACATTTTGGTAAGATTGGCGAAAGTGTTGCGACTTTATTCTTAGGTTTATCTTTTATTTATTTTTTCAAAATGTAGCTAATCAAAACAGAGGTGCGTCTTCGATGCCAGGAAATACGGTAATTTAGGATGAAAAATATCTCACTTTCACTTTTCATTCAAACGTTTTTCTTTTGCGATTGTCATTTTCTGTTGATATGTTGAGAGCTTTACATAATATGAAGGAAGCAACTTACCAAAGTGAACCGCGTTGTTTTAGTGTCATTACACTTCTGGTCACTCTTCGCTTGTATTTATAAAATGAGCATTCATTATTTTCTCGAAACAGCAAACTTTATCATTTTTATATATGCATGTTTATATAGATAATTGTTGTATTTATTACAAGTACATGTTATACGTTCAAGATGTGTATTGTTCATTGAAACTACTAATATTTTTTTATTCCACAACCATTTAACTGAATTTAATAATTCTATACTGTTAGTAATTCTATAGTTTCGTTTCATAGTTTTAAGAAGCTTATTACAGCCTTACCCTAACATTGAACAAACAACAGCCACAAAGTAGACTCAGACTGCAACTACCTGTTTAAAGAAAAGACGACATTTTGACTTCTCTACTGAGGCGTCACTATAAAAGCCGAAACGTCGTCTCTTCTTTAAACAGGACATATGGTCCTTTAAAGTTCTCAAACATACAGCAAGAGATGTTAACGTAAAAACAATATTCAATATTGATAATATTTAATATTTGTGTTTATTAAAAGTGAGGCAATCTGCAATTTAAGAGATCCATCCCAATGTTCCTATTTTTAACTGACGCGTTTAACCTTCTCATTGGAACGTGTATAGATAAACAACTCTCCGAAATTTATTTATAGATACACAACAACAGGAAACGAAAATAACACAAGTTTTAATGTTTCTTCATTTATCTGAAACTTGAAACTGATTAAAGTTTGGAAGTTTCAAGAAAGAATGCTCTAGACGAAACGTATGTGTCCATGGTAATGAAAGAGTCAATATCGTTATATGAAACGAAGACAAATAAATTCTTTCAATGTTTATTAATATACAATATTTCAGTTACATGGGAAAATGATTCACAACTTGGTGTTTTCAAATATTCTGAAAAAGGTTTAGTTTACATTTATCGTTATAATATAGAGAAAAAAATGGCGTGAATAGTAAGAACAATCAATTCTGAACAAAATGTTATTTCCTAAAATAATAACCTGTATTCAAAGTTTTCTAACTCAATTACAAATGTACTAAAACTCATGTTCAATGATTTATAGAACACGTATCTGAATCTGCAGTTACGTGAAATCCAATGCATTTTGTTGTTTTCTTCGTGGGATACGAGGGGGAGTAGTTAAGGGAGACTAAATAGCAAAGATACAGTTGACAGATCGACTTAGTCCTGAGAAAGAATGCTGGCCAGAGCCTGGTGGTTTTCAGGTGTCAATGTATCTGGAGAAAAAAGAAAGAAATAATATTATGGTTCCAGAAATTATGAAGAAGTATTTATATTTTCTAGAAATTATTATAAACTTTAACATACTAGTAATTAAGGTCAACATTTTTCCAACGATCACACTTTCTGTTTTTCCTATAAGTTGCCAATTTTATATTTCTATAAAACCAGAGTTTTCCAGGTCAAGTTAACGAACACTCTATTTTTCCGATTCTACACATTTCCGTAAAGCAGCGAACGTCTTACGTTATCGGCTTCCAAGTGCACATTTAAATATACCAAAGATATAAACAAATGTCCATTGTAGCTGCAGTTTAAACTATACAGATAAATAATTGAACGGTTTTGCTGTATTTTAAGTTTCTTCGGACATGTTTTTAAGAAAGACAGCTGCTAATTTCAAAATGTGGTTGGAGTATTCTGATATAGGTAAAACATGTTCATTTATTTCAATGTTCGGTTATTTGTGTGAAGTTACATTACAATAAGGCTATAATAACTGTCTGGTAGATAATGTTTAAGTTCAAGATATATAACTTGTTGATCAGTTATTTGTTTGAAATTACGTCACGATAACACTATAATAATCTTATCAAATCTTTCATCACTGATTATTAATTTTATGATGTGCGTTATAACATCATAAAAACTATTGATCAATACTGGTATATCTTGTATCTTTCTAAGCTTGTAATGAGCAACTTAAGAAAAATTATTCTTTGTTACGTCTTAATATACAAAGGTGTTTTTGTTTTTATTACTGGTTTGCAAAACAGAAAGATATTTGAATAGACAATATAAATAACCCTCTTACAGTTCATTTCAAGATAAGAAAGATGAAAATATCTTCAGCTAAAATAATACAGTTGTTTTAGATAGTAAGACAAGGCACGTTTCAAAAAGTGATGTAATTGTAGATCCTTTGTTTCTTCAACATAAATGATAAAATAGAGAATCATTATTAAGAATAGAACGCGTAGAAAGTCCTCGTACAGCTTTGAGCGAAATTCAAAACAAACAAAGATTAGAACATTTCGTAATGGTAGTTTCACATCACTTAAGTAAGTTTCGTTTCATGGTTACAACTGTACAAAAGATTAGTTGTCTTAAAAGTCAACTTAATGTAACTGATTAGGAAGATCTTATGTCGATCACTGGATGTACTGAGGTCAAGAAACTGCTTATCTCAGTGGTTTAGTAAGTCACAGGCACCAGTAAAGCCGAGTCGCTACTAATAAGGCTCATAATGAGCGACGTAAGTCACTGTGCTTCGGCTAATAGTGCTGAAGTCCAGAATGTTTATTTCAAACAAAATTAGAAAAGAAGTACATAGATTAACTAAGTAAATTATATATTTAATCTGTTTTGTTCACAGTTAAGTTTTGTTCATTATGGACCGAAAAAAATGTTCGTGCAGTAGGATTAGGATAAAAAATTCGTTTCACTTTTACTGTAATATCTCGACAAAAAGGATATGAACTGGATATTTTTTTAAATATGTCCACTCTTTATCAACTGTTCTTTTGGACTTAATGCAGATGATTGGGCTTTGTACCTCAGTGCGCTGGTAATTACTAAATGAAAGTTATCAGCCGAAAAAATTCCGTCTAGAGTATTAAATTCCACATTTTAGCCTCAACTCTGTTGGGAAAAAAGTAGTGTATGTAAATATACGCTACATTACATCCTAACGAAGTAACTCTTTAGCCCAACCTATCCTACATCGAATACAAATACTTTGCCGGCATTTAACCCATATAATGTTCATGTAAAGAAGGAAGATTGTTCATCGAAATTGTAAACAGTTTATTTCTTTTGTACATTTAAATGTACATTTAAAGTCACAACCATCTTTATATTTTAGTTCGGTTAGAATGTGGAATACAATAGGAATTTTACTATTTCAAGACCGTAAGTTTTCCACGGTTTGAAAAAAAAAACATCTTTTCAAGCTCGCCTGATAAAAAATTATATTTGTTTTCTTCGGTCAGTAATGATCAACAGCATAGGTCTGTAGATACGAAACACAAATCAATCAAACTGTGGTGCTGTTGAGGAGGGTAAACGCTTTTATCTGCACCTACTTCACTTGAAGTCAATCAAAATATCGTTTGGACACTGAAATTAGAGAGGTGTACTTATAGTTACATAGTAGAAAAATGTAACACGTATTGTTGTGTTTTCTCTCTTTTTCGATGCCACAAACTGATGTCAGGCTTATTTATAGGTAGATACTAGAAACGTGTAACACTTATTGTTGACTGTATTTTTTCTTACTGATACCATTAACTGATGATAGGTTTGTTTGTTTGTTTGTTTCTTTGTTTTTGAATTTGGAATACTCTTCTACCAACGAATAGTGTGATTGACCGTCACTATGTAATGCCTCCATGGCTGGGAGGGCGAACATGTTTGGTGTGACAGGATTCGAACCCGTGATCCTCAGATTACGAGTCAAGTGCCTTAACAACCTGGACTTGTTGGGCACAGATGTTAGGTTTACTTACTTATAGTTAGATACAAGTAAAGTATAACACTTATTGTTAACTATATTTTCTCTCTTACTACATACCGATACCGTAAACCGATGTTAGACTTATTTATAATTACATACTAGTAACGTGTAATACTTATTGTTGACTATGTTTTCTTCCTTATCGATACCGTAAACTGATGTTAGACTTACTTACTTATAGTTAGATACAATTAAAGTATAACAGTTATTGTCGACTATGTTCTATCTCTTACCGATAACGTTTGTTTGCTTTGGAATTTCGCACAAAGCTACTCGAGGGCTATCTGTTTTAGCCGTCCATAATTTAGCAGAGTAAGGCTAGAGGGAAGGCAGCTAGTCATCACCACCCACCGCCAACTCTTGGGCTACTCTTTTACCAACGAATAGTGGGATTGACCGTCACATTATAACGCCCCCACGGCTGAAAGGACAAGCATGTTTGTTGTGACGAGAATTCGAACCCGCGACATTCAGATTACAAGTCGAGAGCCCTAACCACTTGGCCATGCCGGGCCTATTATTTTAACAACAGATGATTGTAAATAGATATGACTAAACATTTATGTGTGAGTCAATCACAGTTGTTTGTAATAGGTTGGGGAGGAGCTTACATCATTTTACGGTATCAGTAAGGAAGAAAATATAGTCAACACTTACTTGTATCTAACTATAAGTAAGTCTAATATCAGTTTACGTTATCGGTAGCCCGGCATGGCCAAGCACGTTAAGGCGTGCGACTCGTAATCTGAGGGTCGCGGGTTCGCATCCGCGTCGCGCCAAACATGCTCGCCCTTTCAGCCGTGGGGGGCGTTATAATGTGACGGTCAATCCCACTATTCGTTGGTAAAAGAGTAGCCCAAGAGTTGGCGGTGGGTGGTGATGACTAGCTGCCTTCGCTCTAGTCTTAAACTTCTAAATTAAGGACGAATAGTGCGGGTAGCCTTCATGTAGCTTTGCGCGAAATTCAAAACCAAACCAAAACTATTGAAAGGAAATGTAAATTATATTACACGTAAATTAGACAGCGTAATAAAATAACCCAATACTTGTCTTAAATATAAAGTTGATACGATCAGAAATGGAAATATGGATAAATCATTATAGGTGACAATTTTTGAAAAGTAAAGTAAATCATCAGCGACATCATTTCAATTATTGTTGTTAAAGATTAAATTTGATTTCCCAACAAATAAATATTTTAAAATTCCCAGCCTGGGATGAAACAGTATACGTGGGTTTGTTACTGCTACATGTACAGTTAAAGCGTTTATTTGAAGTGAAGCAACGCAATAGACTAGCCATGCTATGTCCACCACAGATATCGAAACTCGGATTCTAGAATTGTATGTCATACAGACATACCGCTGTGCCACTGGGAGGCGGCTAAAATGGGGGATAAAAATGATTCTGTACTTGATAGGAAAATTTCTCTAATATAAAAGAAAAATAGCTCTAGTTCTGTATAGTCTTGTTCGTAATTTATGGTTAAGGGAGTGAGAATGTTTATTGAGGGGGGAAAAAAGAATGCTTTAGAATAGTGTGAAACGTAAGTACATTGGTCGTGACAGATATATTTAAATAGTTTAATTCAAACTAGCATTACAATTATTTTTAAAACTTTGGTTTTCTAAAACATTCCACCACATTTCTAAAATACTGTTATGGCCAACATTTTGTTACGGCATTTTACTTGTACATGTATTAGTTAGTATTTCTAAAACTTTAATCTTTTTTATATACCCCCCCCCCTGAAATACACACCCGGTTGTTAAGCGATAACTCTAAAAGTTTATAATGTTAAAAATTTTGTTTCGATACTGTGCAGTGGGCAGAGTTTAGACAGCCCATTATGTTATGGTGCTTTTTACCTAATAGCAAATAAGAAAAGCGTAGGATTAATTTATGCTGTTGCCCAGAAATACACATAAAGTTAAACCATACTTTTGTCAAAGTCTGTACTAAAAATGCAAGCTGTAGATATGTATCTCTTACCTTCTTACTGTTACTTACAATTACACTATATCCGATTATTGTTCTCGGTAGCTCAGAGGAAAGCTTGAGAGCTCATAACGCTAAAGGTCTTATTCATACAGCGAACAGTAAACACATAGCACGTAGCCCATTGTACGTCTTTGCACTTAGCAAAATAAAGGAACTGAAGCTACTCGTTAATTATGATGATAATAAACACTAATTAAGCCTATTATATTTTAACCATTACCTTTTTTATCTATTTCCTTAAAGAGTTAAATTATTTGTTTGTTTGTTTTTTTTAATTGCGCTTAAAGCAACGCGAAGGCTCATCTCCGCTAGCCATCCATAATTTAGCAGTGTAAGACTAGAGGGAAGGCAGCTAATCATCACCACCCACCGCCAACTCTGGGGCTACTCTTTTACCATCGAATAGTGGGATTGACCGTAAATTATAACGCCCCCACGACTGAAAGGGCGAGTATGTTTGGTGTGACGTGGATTCGAACCCGTGACCCTCGGATTGTGACTTGAATTAGAAAAATATATAATAATAATATTCCGACCACGCTATGATCATCATACCCATTACTGACGACGCGTTTCGTTCAATTCAAAGTTTATCAGGACTGTTGATACACAACAAACGCAGTGGTGCTCGGAAATTACATTTAATTTATATAAGCCATTTTTTTAACAACAACTGTTATGGGGTGAAAGTCTTTTCTAAGATGGCAAAACATAATTATAATTAATTACGACTATCATAAGACATTAGTGTTAAACTTATTCTCTACCTACTTCATTAGAGTAGAAGAACGCTGTGCCCCAGTCGATCTCATTAGATTTGGGTTCAAGGAAATGTGTTGTCAGCAATGGATGTGGAGAGCATAGTGCAGTTGGAATACTGTTATTAAATATCCTTTTGGTTCTTGAAAATCCCTAAAGGATTATATAAAAGATTGAGTATTTGTGCCATTAAAGTTCGAGGCTTGATCCCTGCAGTGAACACCACTGCAGATAATCCATTGTTAAGTCTTCCATTTAAATCATACAAACTGGTCCTGAAATCTCCGATTTATCATTTCTATTACAATACACAGAAGTAATTTTGAATAGAAAAGTTGCAAGGAATAAAATGTATTGTGTATGAAAGATTTATTTTATCTAAATTACCAAAAACTCGCCTTTCTTTACAAACATTTTAATTTTGAGGGCCGTCATTCAGTTTTGCTTATATTAGTTGTTTCTTTTTAATTTTGATGTTATTAGAACGTTGGTTTATGTTTGTAAGTAAGTTAAAAGTGAGTCTGAGAAAAAAAATTCCTCTTACCAAATAAAAAGAAAACAATATTGATACCATATGTTCCCTAAAGAAATTTCGAACTTAGAAATAATTCAACGTCACCTACACTAGTTGACGAATTATTAAACCCATTTTCAACTTTGCTAAATATTAGGTTTTTGAAAATGTACCAGTAAGAAGTGTATTTGACAATGAGAGCTCCAATGAATCAAAAATATTTCTGTAAATCGAAAAGAGGACTGTCATTGAAAAGAGGACTGTCATTGCTGCTTTTTAGTTAAAGTCTAAATAATTACGAAGATTGTATTCTTTGTGTGGTGAGCCTTGGATCTCTTAGAAAGGGTTGAAGACTTCAAGGTGGTGTTGAGGTCTATTTGATAGTTATAAACTTAAAACTACTGTTCATTTGCTTACACTGGCAATACTGTTGTTGTTTTACAATGTCGTTCTTTATAATTCCAATTAACATTAAACCATCTAGGATCCATGGTTCGCAGTTTGTTGCCAAGAAAACGCGTAATCGTTATTCATTTTTGGCTGTAATATTCTTTCCCAATCTTTAGTTGTTATAAATGTTGCAGAAGAAAAAAGAAATACGGGAGAGTATTATTCACAATTTCGCTGAGTTCGTATGACGTTCAAACACATATGAAATTCACGCAGCTTTTAAGTTGAGAACATTCCCATATTCGTCTGAAGAAAACAAAACAAAACAAAAAAACAACAAAGTGAAGGCACCTCAGGACAGCTCTTCATATTGCGTGTTAACACGAACGTAATTTCCGGTTAGAATGGTGTTATGTGAGTGGAAGCTAGGTTGAGAATAACACAGTTGTAGATCTGAAACTTTACAATCAAAATTGATTTGTGATTAATAGCTTTTTGTAGCAAACTTTTGAATTGAAAAAATCATTTTTAAAGTTTTTTTTTGTTATATCTGAATATACATGCATATATATGTGTATGTGTACGTTGAATATACTCTAGATAACTTTGAAACATTTTACTAAAGTTATTTACAACAAATGTTTATATTGATTTTGGTATTCGGTATAGAAAAGAGAAAAAAAAATAAAATTTTGTCATTAATTCACCGTGAAGAGAAAAAGTTATTTTGCAGTTAGGCACAAAGCTACACTAAGAGATATCTATGCTCTGCCCATTACGGGTATTGAAACAAAAAATAACACTTTACATTTCACATTGACAGCACAATAAAATCCTTGCATTCTTTCATAACGTATAAGTCATTCTGAAAAACTCAATAAAATGTGTTAAAAGGCTGTCCAATAACATTTATCAATTTAAAATTGTAAAGACTAAGATTTAAAACTTAGATAAAAATAAGTTTATAAAAATGTATTAATGTAATAATTAGAATTAGAAACATATGAATGCATAGCAAAATGTTTAACATACCATGTCCATACGTGTAAGGAATCCATTACGTTCAAAACTTACAAACAGATTTGAAAGATGACATAGAAAACTTTATGAACATAAAGTTAGTTGTTTCAAAAAAAGTTTTCCGACTGCTATCCTAAACGTCATACTCAAGCCAACATAAGTGAATAAAAATAACTATACAGTTTCAGATAACATTCTGATTTAATATATTGAAATTGAATGAAGTAGTCTTATGGCTAGCGGAATGGAAGGTCTAAGGTTCGACCCGGCGGTATACTGCTAAACATTTTCGGTACTTTCAGTAGTGAGTATAAAGGAGGTAGCCAAACTTGCTATTCGTTAAAGAAATACATCAATAAAGCCCATGATTAAAGTAGCAATTTTGTATGCCTTCTAAAAACTACAAAAAACTGAATCCACTGAGAATAGCAATACAAAATATACAGTCATGTTAAAAAATTAGGACACCCTATGAAAGCCTGTGTATTTTTGTAACATTTTTGGATATATAGATATTTAATCTCAATTTTAACAATACTGAGAGATTATAGAAATATAACTAAACAATTAAAACTGAAGAAAAGACTTTTCAAGATCTTCTGTAAATGTAATTCTACAAAAATGCATATTCTAACTGAGGAAAAAAGTTAGGACACCCCCACATTTATTCCCACTTAAAATGGCTCGCTCAACTCACACACAGGTGTATCACACCAGGTACACATGATTAGAAGATTGTTACTCAGCATTTTGAATGAGGCTTGCCCTATAGAAACCTCAGACATTTAGTTTGGTGTGCTCCTGACTGTTGAAGTGAGAGTGAGCACCATGGTGAGAGCAAAAAAGCTGTCTCAGGCCTTGAGAAAGAAAACTGTAGCAGCTTATGAGTCTAGTAAGGGATTTAAAAAGATCCCAAAATATTTTGAAATCAGCCATTCCACTGTCCGGAAAATAGTCAGCAAGTGGAGGGCTTTTAAAACAACTGCCAATATGCCCAGGTCTGGTCGTCAAAGCAAGTTCACCCCGAGAGCAAACCGCAAGATGCTAAAAGATGTCTCCAAACACCCTAACATGTCATAATGGGACCTACAGCAGGCTCTGGCCACTGTTGATGTGAAAGTGCATGCTTCTACAATCAGAAAGAGACTGCACAAGTTTAACTTGCATGGGAGGTGTGCATGGAGGAAACCTTTGCTCTCTAAGAGAAACATCTAGGCCAGACTGAAGTTTGCCAGAGAGAATGTAGACAAAGACCAGGACTTCTGGAATAATGTTCTTTGGACAAATGAGTCCAAAATTGAATTATTTGGACACCAGAACAGAGAACATGTTTGGCGTAAACCAAATACAGCATTCCAGGAAAAGAACCTCATACCAACTGTAAAGCATGGAGGTGGAAGTGTCATGGTTTGGGGCTGCAGCAGCGGACCTGGTCAGCTCACAATCATAGAATCCACCATGAATTCTACTGTGTATCAGAGGGTGCTTGAGGATCATGTGAAACCATCTGTAAGAAAATTAAAGCTGAAGCGGAGCTGGACCCTGCGACACGACAATGACCCAAGACATACCAGTAAATCCACCAAGGATTGGCTGAAAACTAAGAAATAGAGAGTCCTGGAATGGCCAAGTCAAAGCCCAGATCTTAATCTCATTGAGATGCTGTGGGGTGACTTGAAACGGGCTGTACATGCAAGAAACCCCTCAAACATCTCACAGCTAAAAGAATTCTGCATTGAGGAATGGGGCAAACATTCTTCAGACCGATGTCAGAGACTGGTAGATGGCTACAAGAAGCGTCTCATTACAGTTATTTCAGCCAAAGGGGGTAACACTAGCTATTATTTTTCCTCAGTTAGAATATGAGTTTTGTAGAATTACATTTACAGAAGATCTTGAAAAGTCTTTTCTTCAGTTGTAATTGTTTAGTTGTATTCCTATAATCTCTCAGTATTGTTGAAATTCAGATTAAATATCTATATATCCAAAAATGTTACAAAAATACACAGGCTTTCATAGGATGTTCTAACTTTTTCACATGACTGTATATATATATATATATATAAATTAAAGACACATTGGTTTTTTTCAATTACGAAATAATGAGTTTTGCCTATTACTTTTATGTAGTTTGTACTTACTCTGTAATGTTAGCTTTCAGTATGTAAGTAACAACTTCAAATGAATGGAGTTCTGCTTGTTAGGTATGCGCTAAGTTAGAGTTTCGCTTCGTTTTCACATAAAATCTCATGCGCTTATGAGACATTTGCATCTTCGCACCACAGAATATATTTCAAATATATTTTTTAACAGCAAGCATCCATAACCAGAAAACACAATTTAGCAACATCGTATAAAATATATTATCATGCTCTTACTACAGGATAATGAATACCCGAAACATTACATATCTCTGTTTGTCGCAGTATCGCTAGTATTATGCAAATAGCTAATTATAGTGAAACCGTTGTGTATATTAGTACTGGTAAAATCGATTGGAAGATTTAATATATTCTGTAAACGAATGAAAGTATAATCCTTGAACTGTGCGAAATTCAACAATATAAACCATCTTATTGTTAGTTTGATATCGTTACAGTTGGTGTTTCTTAAGTTACTTTTCAAATTAATTGTGTAAGTAGTTAAGTGGGACTGTCATTCATATGTGAATAATGTAACATATTCACGAAGTTCGCGGGAACAACCTGAATACGGCTGTGATTAATGGATCCTGACGTAATGTGAGAGTAATATTACTCCCGCTGCTGACAGTATCAGCGCAACGTAATCTACCTGTCTCGAGATTTAAGAGAGAAAGAGAGACATGTAACTTAAGCCAAACAAAGTATTATCACATTTTATTTATTCGATTTTTTAGTATGGTTTAAGACCTATTTGCTCCCTTCGTGCTGGTAATGCAAACCTTCTCTAAAAAGAGTTTGTTTGTTTTTTCAAATTGAATGACAGCTATTTTACAACAACCGAACTTCATTATGAGGATTAATTCCTTGGTTTTTAATTCATGGCCTGAAATACTACCCTATCATATGTCACCGCTTTTTTCTTTGTTTCAATAGTTGTTTTACTACACCTCATCAACATGTATTTTAGTGTTCTCTTATTTAAATCGTATCCGTTGAGAACGTCTTCAATTTTGTGTTTTTTCTCCTAAAACTGCACGAGCGAGTTCTATATTAATGTAAATTTGCGATAATTCCACAGTGCTCTTTTAAAAATGGCAAGAGCCATTATACTTATAAACAGTTACGATTTCGAGAAAAAATTCTAAAAAGAAAAAGAAGAGACACTAGTTAACCAGAATACTAATGTTATATAACAAATACGACTACATAATAGTCGGTGTGCATTTTCTCGTTCTAAATACAAAACAATAAAGTACAAGACACTTATTATCAAACAATGGCTTTGTACTGATGGTTAGGTTAAAATAACAAACAATATCCCGGTTTGAAAGCCTTCAGCGTTTAAGAAGTAGATCAGTTATATTATCGAAACATTAACGTTCTTACCATAAGTATGATTAAGCTATTGTATTTACTTTAGTCTTACGTTGACATTTAACCTCAGTCTTCCAACACAACATCTGTTTGTCCGATGTTTTCCCTCATACACAACAACAACAATCTATGGAAGAGTGGCCAAGTCTGGCACTGTAATTAGTGTGCCAGTACACGGAAACCTACGGGTCCATCGTTCATATACTGTGCATAAAAATGTGCAATACACTTTGGAGCCGTGGATGCGCTATTCGATTACATAAACTTTTCCAAAGAACTGGCAGTGGGTGAAGTGGACAAGCTACATATACATCTAGATTATCAGTCAGAAACTAGAGACGGATAGCGCAGATAGCTACAGAGTAGCTCCACGCATGTATATATACATACATAAATATAATAAACAACATGATAGAGATATGTAACACTGACTGTCCTTTCAGCTCTTTGTTTACGTAGATAAACAATAAAAGCGCGCGTGAAAACAGTGAAAACGAAATTGACAATGATTACCTAATTATTAACACCCAGTCGCTTAAAATTACAACTGTAAACCTTATAAAAGTAGAATTACTTACTAACACGAACTGATAGACCAAACCGAACACGGGAGAGGTACCTATATTGTAACTGTAACAGTTTATTGTACTTGGTAAATTTAGTCAAACGAATTACGGTCACATTAAAACATACCTTACAATATATAAAATTATTTTATCATTTCGTGTAGCTATTTGCAGGACTCATTATTTTGCACAAGTGCGCATTCGTAGTATCATTGTGATTTAACATTGGGATAAAACATTGTATCATGTATATATTGTATAAAATGACTTATGATTATATTAGACATCTCATCAATTGTAAATCTAAAAACTATGCGTAAAATTAACTGCAAAAGTTTTTGCTGAACATTTTTTGTATGGAAAACTCTGTTCCTAGTTTTATTTAACTCTCTTTCAATTCCATTTTTTATTAGATGTTCCTTAAAATGGTTTACACTCAGTGCATACTTCATCCTTAATGTGGTTTAACTTTAATACATATCTGATCTTTAACACAGTTTACCCTTAACGCGTGATTAATCATTATTATGGTTTATTCTTAGGATATACCCGATTCTTAAGATGGTTTACCTTCATTACTAACTTAGTTATTAACATGATTAACCCTTAACACGTACTTAATCATTATTATGATTTACCCTCAACATATATCTGATGCTTAACATAGTTTACCAAGAAGCACGTTTCTTCTAAGCACGTGACCTTATTTATGACTTTTTGAAAGTTGCATTCTATTATATATTATATAGTTATATTCATCACAGAACTTGGTTATAAACGACGCATAATAGCTGACATGACTAACTATAAAAATAGTTTTATTATATATATACGTGTGTGTGTGGTGTGCGTGTGTACAGTTACAGGAAAGAATTCTCACAAGACATTTATACAAAATTTTAGTTGCTATAGTAATAGTTACAAATATGTGTTGTTTCTTGGAAATATAGGGCGTAACAAATTGTTATGACGTAAATAAAAAATCAATTAATCATCGTGAAAAGTCAAGAAAAATATTTGTTATTCACAGCTTTATATACGAAACATGTAGTCCTGGAAACGAAAATTTGAATTGTAATGACGACTTCCGCAATTAGTTTAATATTTAGAGAACAAAGAATGTTTTAGTGCTTCTAGCTTTATGGACAGATAAAATGATAGATTTTCTATAGTGGTGAATGGATCACAGTTTATTTTAACGTCACAAGAAATATCCGATATCGCAGCAGTTTGTTATAACAATTCGTCAATTTTAGCATCGTATCAGTTAGAGTTGAAATACTAAATGTAGGTCATATTATAGTCTATGCACTTTATACATTACAATACAGGCCTTTCTTTTCAGCCCTGCTATTCATTTGCTATTCTAACGAGACCGATTATAATTAGAGGTAGTTCACTTTGAGATAAGGACTATTCTTCTAACATCACTAGTTTGTATCTAGGAGCGCTGCAAAAGGCTTCAGAAAATGAGAGAGATTAATTAGGCAAACTTCTCGTTCAACAATCCGTGAAAATATAATTATAATATCGTGATTAAATTTCCGTGTTCATCCTGAAAATTGTGAAAGTTTGACAATACCAATTGTGGTTACGTGAGAATTTTCTTTTGTTCTTCAGTTAAAGTGGTTCTAATTGTTCAAGTAGCGTTGGTCCATTAGTAACACTAAGTTTAAGCAAAGCAGAAATATTCTGTTGATTTCAAAATGTAATTTAATTCGTTAAACTAAGTTTAGATTAAAATTCTCACAAACAGCTGAGTCTCAGTGGTCACCAAACGATGGAAGAAAATAACTGAATTAAATTCATATTAAATCTTTCACAACCACCTGGGTTTTCAAAGTTTTGTCAGACTGGTATACTTATAAACACCTTTATAAACGTTCCCTTATAATAAATCGTGGTTTTAAAATAACTCAAGCAGTTTTTTCTGTAAAATACAAAAATAATTACACATAATTATTTATGAAACTAAAAATATACAGCAAATTATTTATAGTACAATTATTATTGGTCAAATAAACACAATAGTTTTGGCTTATATATTTTTATTTACAAATTTACATGTGTCAATGTGTATCTTTGTGTTTAGTTAAAGCTGATAGAAAGTTAGATAATAGTTTTAAGTTAACGTAACTTATTGTTAACATTAACTTTGTAAATCTTATTTCTCTTTCGAATTGTTTCCCAATGGTGAAAAGTTATTTTTCCCGCCTTTCTTATATTCAGTGAGACAAAAATGTAAATTACATTTCAAACGTTTAATAAATGGAGTTATTTTGGATAAAGATCAAATATATAATAAACCTGAAAATACAAGAAAAACTATAAATAATATCAAGTCTATCTAGAACAAACAATTGTCAGAACGCCTGAAATTAATTTTTACTAACTAAATTTAAATTCAAGTATCTCACCATAAACAAATGTTTCTCTTAATATTTTCTGTTTAAGCAGATTTGTAGCCTTTTTACTAGAGTATATCAACTAATGTAGTGATTTAAAACGTACAAACAAAGCGTTTCATATAACAGCACGAATGACATAACAGATAAGCACTCACGATCAATTATCATTATTAAACTTTACTGTCCTTTAGTAATTATAACAGATGCACACTCATGTTCAACTGTCGCCCTTAAACTTTCATCTACTAATTAAAACAGTTACATATTCGAGTTCATCTGTCACTGTTAACCTTCACACTCTTCTACTAATTGTGACAGATACACACTCACGTTTAACTGTCACTGTATAACTTTACACTCTTCTACTAATTGTGACAGATATACACGTTCGAATTTCACCGTTAAACTTTACACTCTTCTATTAATTATAAGAGATACACATTCACGTTCAACTGTCAATATTAAACTTTTCACTTTTCTACCAGTTCTAACAGATATACATTCACGTTCAATTATCACTGTTAAACATTACAATCCTCTAGTAATTGTAACAGATACACACTTACGTTCAACTATTAATATTAAACTTTACCCTCTTCAACGAACTATTACAGGTACATACTCGCGTTTATCTGTCACTGTGAAACTTTACACTCTTCTACTAATTATAACAGATACACACTTGCGTTCAACTGTTTCTACTAAAGTTTACACTTTTCTACTGATTATAACAGATACATAATGACGTTCAACTGTCAGTATTAAAGTTTAAACTCCTCTACTAATTATAACAGGTACACACTCACGTTCAACGGTCACTGTTAAACTTTACACTGTTGTATAAATATTAGGTTGAGGAATAATTCGTGAGCGTTTTTAAATAATTTCATTCAAGCATTACATGCAAGACTATACAATACTTCAATGCATGAACACACTACACCCAAAACATTTATTATGATACTTTATTTCATGTAATACCTAGGTATATAGTATGCATTGTTTTAAACGAAATTGCAAGAAATTAAATGCGAAAAGCAGATGGTGTCGAAAATGTTCGATTTTGTCCACTTGACATTCCATTTAATGAGCTGAAAATGAAAGCAAAAATTAAAGACATATGAAAATCAAACACACCACCTATTAGAGCAAAAAATTATCTACCAAATGACATGAAATATTTTGCGAAAGCGTTTCATTTGTGAATATATTTTTTTAACTTGAAAAAACGCTCACGAATTTTCCTCAACCCAATATAACTGGGGCCCGGCATGGACAAGCGTGTTAAGGCATGCGACTCGTAATCTGAGGGTCGTGGGTTCGCATCCCCGTCGCGCCAAACATGCTCGCCCTTTCAGCCGTGGGGGCGTTATAATGTGACGGTCAATCCCACTATTCGTTGGTAAAAGAGTAGCCCAAGAGTTGGCGGTGGGTGGTGATGACTAGCTGCCTTCCCTCTAGTCTTACACTGCTAAATTAGGGACGGCTAGCACAGATAGCCCTCGAGTAGCTTTGCGCGAAATTCCAAAAACCAAACCAATAAATATAACAGATACACACTCGCGTTCAACTGTTACTATTAAACTTTTCATTCTTCAACTAATTATAACAGATACTCACTCATGTGCAACTCTCACTGTTAAACTCTACGCTCCCACAATAATTTTAATTTTTTTACAACTTGTTTTGAGTAATTGTAGAGCCAGAGAGGTTTTAGATTTTCGTGAAAGCGAATCTGACCCGAAAAACCATATAAATTTCATTACGAAACAATTATTAACACTTTTGGTATCAGTAATTAAAATATTGATAAGTTACAAAAATTATAGGTTTCCTGGCTAAGGTAACAAAATGACACTAGAGAAATTTAGTGTTTTATAGTTTTTTAATTAACACAAAGCAAAATCTGAAACGTCAACTTCAGCTCCTCCAAACTATTATGTGTGAAAAGAGCTCCCCTTCTAAGTGAACACGAACTTTCACATCACCTTGAACACTGAATATACATTCAATAGGTTTTAATTATTCTGTAATAAACAACAGACTTGTCATTAATCGGCGAAATTGTCCATGTATCTATGTAAAGTACTTCTTGATTAATGGTTATGTAAGTCGGTGAATATTTTCCAATAACCAATAGCATTCTCGTAAGTATACTAGAAGGACACAATGTTGTTTTCTTAATATCAGCCCTCTAGCCTTTTTAAGCACACGAATTTATTGTTCGAAAAGCCCTTGAGTTCTATTTCTTTATTGAAAAAACTTTAAGAATATTCATCTAGTTCTATTTATGTCGGCATTCAACACAATGCAGCCTTTATACACCTGTTCAATGTTAAAAAGTTTTGATTATTTCAAAGAGTGAGGGCGTCAAGAGTGCTGGACCTAGCCGGCTTTATTTTTCCAAACAAAGGAAACATTACGAAGAAAAAGAAAATATTGCATTGTTTTGTTTTTTATTACAAATATATACGTACATGATGGGAAAGTTAGCAGAAAATATATCCTAGAGATTCACCAAGCCTTAGACAATGTTTTTATATCGATAAAACCAAATATTCAAATATTTTCTATTAGTTGTTTGGGAATCTTAAAGAGATATTTACATATAAACGAAAGAAAGAAAAAGTACAATAAACAGATATGAACGTTATACGTAATATTCCAGCTGGGTCTCGAGATAGTGAAAAACATATTGGATTTTGGATCTAGAATCTGGCCTGGTATTTCGTTTATAAGTTTCCTTTATCTCTTTGTCTGTATGAAAAAGTCAAGTTATGTGAATGACTCACTTTTCTATCCGTAAGAATGAGTATTGTCAGTGATACGTTGTGAAGACAAAACATTACGTTTACGTTGAGACTTTGCTATGATTGATAGAAGTCGAATACAAGATGAGAACTCGTGTAGCATTCATACGTACATATATCACACGTTTCTCTTTTTCTTGTTACACGCGTTTCTCCTAGAAATAAGAAATTATACATGACTAAACATAGAACATTTTGCATTTTTATAGATTGCTGGAAGTTATAACAACCAGTATGTGAAAAAATAGGCTAAGAGTGACACTGCAAGAACATTTTCCAAGTTTACACCAGTGTTTAATTGTAGATTTAAAACTTAAATTTTTGATTGAAGCTCACTAAACTGTTCATAATTAAATTAAAATTAATATAAAAAGTACATATACTATCTTAGCGTGATAACTATTTCCTATAAAAATTCTTTCTGAATCACTAATGTACTACAATAAAACGTTAACATTAAATTATCAGTAAGCTTCGTAAATACGGTCAGTTTTGTTAGTCTTTGACATAAGTCAAAGGGATAAATTCGTTGTAGGAGAAATTATGTACACTGGATTCGAAATGAATGTTTTTTATCGCTTCATTCTCGATGATAATAAAAACAAACGTACACAATGCTGTTTTCTGTTGTTTGAGGATGATCATACTTGAACTGCGAGCCATATTACTTGATTAGTTTTGAAAAAAAAAGAAATAAATTCTTGTAAGTTGGAATTCATTTAGAAGTTGTCTGTCTATATATTTATGGGTAGGAAAAAAGATGAAACCGTTATTAAAGAAATTAAATAGTTTCAAATTACGTTTGAAGGACACTTTGACACTATTGGAATTGTTTTCAGACTGTAGTTGTTTGTACAAAGAAATAACTAATCGAGTCGATCAGAAATAGAATGTTTGTTACGAATTCGCTCAGTTTCCCACAAGTTATGAGGGTTTGTCTAATAGCGTCTCTACTTTAAAAAGAAGTCTCAAAGTTCTGACTAGGTAGGCGTTTTTTTATTTCTGTGATGAATAGAAAATTGGCTGTTTGATTGGTTTATATTTACACGATACTTTCAAGAGTAATTTTAACGTTATTGCTGAAACGTTAAAATTTTGTTGTTCATTAGAAAAAACTGTATCCTCAGAATTTATAACAACAATGTTCATGGCAAAACATTGTGAAGATTATTTCGGTTGGGTTGCTGGAAGAAATATGGTTCTGTAAGTGTGAAGTGTTTAAAGAGTCAATGATGCTACATCGAGATCAGTACGTTTGTTCAAATCACGATGTGTGACACTAAAGAGATAGATGAGGAATTCGTTATGGCGAGTCAAATTATAAGAAAGTAGAGCTTCTAAATCGTGGAAAGAGTCATGGGCATACTTTGAAATAAGTCTGTGATCATTAACCCTAACGTGAAGGATGAGGTATTTTAAAGACTGTGTTTTTGTGATCCTTTACACTATTTTTTTTATTACCACAGAATGAAGTGTAATTTTCTTGTAACTAATATTTAAGACTAGTAGAGACTTGATCGCACATTAGAAAAATGTTTACCATACTAATGTAGTATTACTCTGTCGAAAATGTGCCGTGGTGTCCAGAGTACTTTGTTTAGTAGCTACATTTTTGATTCACAACAAATTCCTAACCGTGGTGGTGCAAAGGGTACTTTGTTTAATAGCTACATTTTTGGTTAAATACGAATTCCCAACCATTGGAGAGTGTAATGCCACCAAACATAGGCTTATAGCTAGAGAACATCTAAGAAAGGATATTCGTCCGTGTAAAGCCAAAGGACAGAAGGACCCGAAGAAGAATGTTCTCCCTGGAAGAAGATAAACTCATACAGTAGAGACATCAATATTCTCAAAAATCACCAGTTAGGAATATTTCCTTTACTCCTAAATTCAAGGTTATGGTTATGAACAAGGACCCACCTACTTCTCCCCTTATTCTAAAGCAAAAGAACTACAGTGAAGTAGGTATATCTTCTTTATATCATCTGTAAGATAACATACATGTTTTAACTTAAAGTTAACAAAAACTCACGAGCTAAAAGCCTCAACTTCCATCCACAACTCTAACTCAACTACTGTTTTCATTAGAATATATGACTGAAGAAACCAAAATTAAAAATTTGCGTTTTGACCACACATCACAGATTCTTCAATGTAACTCCAATAGACTTTTGTGCACAAAAAGTAGAAATGAAATCAGAGCAAGATACGTTTGCTTTACGAAGATAATTGTGCCTCTATATACATCAGATATGACTTCGTACGCATTATCTTCTGATGCGTACCATTATTCAAATTTGTTTGTTCTCTTTTAAAAATGGGCAGTTTGGTAATAGTTAAAATAGGGAATTTTCAAAAAGCTGCGGGGTAATATGTCTTCTACATAGATCATAATTAGTTTACAAATTCATTCCTTATTTAGAATTATTGTTGCTCCGAAATTTTGCTTCTTTCTGTTATTTGCGCAAGGTTATACAAGGCCTATCTGTTCTAGACATCTTTAATTTGAAGTTATAATCTATGGGAAAAGTTATCAGAAACTTTGACTATCACTCTTATAACACACCTATGGCTCTAAGGTGCAAAGCATGATTTTACAACAACTGGATGTGGACTATGGGTCCTCACATTCACAGTTTAACAAGCTAACTACTAGGTCAAATCCAGCTTCGCTACAAAGGAGTTTTATATTTATTTGAATACTTATCTATTAAGATAACCTTGGTGGTTAATTAGTATCTCGGAGATAGTATAGTACGTACTATCCTTTCCACACAATAAGGCCAACAGAATTAAATCTGTAATAACATCCTTAATCCATCCTCCCTTTGTTGTGGCGGACGTTTATTTTTGTACATTAAACTCCAAATCTAACTTCATATGTAATAATATGCTTGATGCATACTATTTCTGTTATAGTTTATATTAGCATTAACAGATGAAACCTAGAGAATAAATATATATCAGTTACAGTTTCGTGACGCGAATTGGATTTGAAAAGCTTATTTATATACATTGTTATGATGCGATGAAGAAGTATATAAGTACTTTAAGAATATAATATCGAATACCTTGGGTCACTTTTGTTAAAGCAGACACATTAAGAAACTCAAACTATTTGAAAGGAAATGTATGCACGTTTTCCTTTCAGATTACTGTTTGATTAGTTCAACTGACGTAGTGTTTATAAGTATTGTGGCGATATTCAGTTATCAGGCTTCTAACCCTAAATTTCATGAACCTGTAATGAGTAAGTAAAATTATAGTTGATTTGTAATTTTTGTATGAAAAAATCCAGTTTATATCATAATACACAAAGAGTTGTGATGTTATAAATGTATTAAAGTATTTAAATTTAAGAATGATTAAGTTTAAAACCTAAGATTTTTTTACCTGTTTCCATAAAGCCCCACGCTGTTCTTTCTTCATCAAGAGGAGAGTCACCTCGTTTGCCCCAGACTCCTTTCAAATTGTTCCAGTTGTTGCTCCTTTTCCCCCACATTCCGGATAAGTTGTTCCATCCTCGCTTGCCCCATATTCCGGACATGTCATCCCAGTTAGAGCCTCGTTTGCCCCACATTCCAGACAAGTCATTCCAGCTAGATCCCCGCTTGCCCCACATTCCGGATAAGTTGTTCCAGCCTCGCTTGCCCCACATTCCGGATAAGTTGTTCCAGCCTCGCTTGCCCCACATTCCAGAAAGATTATTCCAACCCCTCTTTTCATCAGCTTCATTTTCTACGTTTGCAAGTGCTGCTTCTAATGCTGGATCCGTATCAGTCGACTTGGATTTGACTTGTGTAACGACGTAAAGTACAAATAAAAGATAAGCAACTCTGATCTTGCGATACTGCATTCTCGCCTAGAGAAAAAGAAACTTAACAATGAATTTTTAAATTAAAGTCTAAGTGAAGTTATAATGCTGTTACAAGACTGAATTTTGTGAATGACTAATTACTAAACAAGATGGAGAAAACAATAATAAAAATATACATGTCAGTTTACAGAAATTTTATATTTTATTTGATCAAATCTTATTCAATATAAAAGTATTATCTTCAAATCGATAAATAATGGAAACAGATGTCTAAACAAAATTATTGAATAAAAATTGCTTTAAAGTATTATCGAAAGTTTGCTTTTTTAGATCTGAATATTTGTTTACACAATTAAACAAAATACCTTTACATAAAGGAATTAACAAATGTATTATAAATTTAAAACGAGTAAGAAGTGAATATCTGAAAACTTGGAGAAGGAAATGAATATCTGAGAACTTGAAGAAGTGAATATCTGAAAACTTGGAGAAGGAAGTGAATATCTGAGAACAAGTAAGAAGTGAATATCTGAGAACAAGTAAGAAGTAAATATCTGAGAACTTGAAATTGTTTCGACCTTCCTAGGTCATTTTTGTTAATATGAAGATGACCTAGGAAGGCCGAAATGTAATTCTCTGCTTTATAAGTAAAAGTGTCAATACCCATACAAGCCATTCTGAGACACATTTTTGTTTTGCAGTAAATATGATTTAGCACTTGAAATAATAATTAGATTGCTAAAGGAAAACCTTTAGCTACATAAATGTTCATACATAAAAAAAACAAGAAAACTGCATGGAAATAAAGACAAAAGAGTACAAGACTCATGCCAGAGGTCAAGGGTCTTGTATATGTTCAATTAGTGTTTTACATGAGCCAGACCTATTTATTATATCAATGATATTTTGCATAACTGATTAGATACGCAGTTTTATCAAATATAATTTATTCCATCAATCTATATATATTAGGCAAATTAATAAAATAATATTTATATTTATTCATCTTTTTGAAAATTGCAACGTCAGTACAATCTAACTAAACATTTTATTCAACGCTACAACGCACTTGAGCCCGGCATGGTCAGGTTGTTAAGGCAATCGACTCGTAATCCGAGTGTCACGGGATCGAATCCCCGTCACACCAAACATGCTCGCCCTTTTAACCGTGGGAGCGTTATAATGATCGGTCACTCCCATTATTCGTTGGTAAAAGAGTAGCCCAAGAGTTGGCGATGGGTGGTGATGACTAGCTCCTTCCCTCTAGTCTTACACTGCTAAATTAGGAACGGCTAGCGCGGATGGCCCTCATGTAGCTTTGCGCGAAATTCAAAACAAACTAAACCAAAGAACGCACTTGACGGTATGCAAACATAGAGACAATATCTGTAAGACTTTTGCACAAAGCACTAAATTATTTCAATAAAAATTGGCATAAAAATGATTTATTGTGTGATCTCGACAGATACTACGTACATGATGAACATAGTACTAAGTACCTCTCTCCTATGAATATATATTTAAAAAATATAAATCAAGCTGTGTACCATGCACTAGACCATTAAAACTAGTATTATTTCTTTCTTTCTTTTTTAATTATTTTTTATTTTATTTTATCATCAATATTATTATTCAGTGATGACGAGAAACCCACTTGTTGAGAAATTTATATGCAAAAACGGCTCGTTTGGGCTGAGAAAACACTTTACATAGAAAAGCGAACAACGTTTCGACCTTCTTCGGTCATCGTCAGGTTCACAAAGAAAGAGGTAACATCTAATACCGCCCTCTACATTTCGACACACAGTTACACAACCCCTTTCAAACATGTGGTCAGCTTCCGGTCAGTTACCTCTTTCTTTGTGAACCTGACGATGACCAGAAGGTCGAAACGTTGTTCGCTCTTCTATGTAAAGTGTTTTCTCAGCCCAAACGAGCCGTTTTTGCATATAAATATTATTATTATTTTATTTTTCCGATACATATATATATGGAAAAGGGGGAATAAATATATATATAAGAATAAAAGTGGAAAAAATAAAAAGTAAAAATAGAATAAAAGATGGAAAAAAAAGAATAAATAGATACAGGAACAAATAGGGCAAATCAAGACAATACATGGACATTGCTCTAAAATGGGTCGAAGTACTGTGGGATACTCTATCCCAAAAGCATTACAACAACAACATAATAGTAGCCGACATTAAAGCTAGGGATAAAGGAAGAGGTCTTGTGCACCTGACCCTCCTGGGTATTTTTTTAAAAAATTCAACATACCCAAATACCCACAAAGAAGCGAAGTGAAGCACTTGACGGCGCTTATTTGACTACCACGTGATATTTTATAATATAGAATTTGAAATGGACTGGTGCAGTCCATGAAACATTTAGAAATTTCAATAAATTAAAGAGTCTAAAATTATAAGCCTACAAACTTGTACCTGAGCCACCGAAAGCTTTAATATTAATAACAATTTTTATTAGACGAATTTTATTAAATGACACTATCGACTGTTTATTTCAGTGTTTAACTAGCCTCTCCTGTCGAGGTTGTGAAAATACTGGCTAGTAACTAAAGTAACAGTATTCACATATGTCTCACAATCATTTCTTATAATTTTATATGTTATACATATATAAAACAACCACAAGAAAAGTCTTGTATCTTTCCTTTCTCATAAAATTCTTAATGACCATACAATAATGTTTCCTTTACATAAGTATATCCTTTGTTTTACGAACCGTTTCTTCACAAGACTGAAGTTACGTGTACGTGAAGCTATTAGCTTTCTACAAAATCTGAAAAGGATATTATCAAGTACTCTGAGTAAACATTGTGTCTGTCAGAACACACAATACTTTTCAGACCTTAATCGAATTTTAGCGAGATCTTTCACGTCAAATTGACATCTTTTACAAATTCTGTTCTTCAGTGAGGAAAATAGAAAAAAAAAGAATTCTTCTTCACTGCAGGCGTTGTTCAAATGTAATTTCGAGAGTTAGTTAACAGACTAAAATTTGTTAAAAACAAAATTAGATATATGATAACTTAAAACCAAATGCTTTTAAACCAGTTGTATAGACATACAATTGTAATATTTTGAGCATTCTGGATATATTGTTGTAGTTGTTTTTGAATTAAACACAAATCTACACAAAGGCTATTTGTGCTCTGCCCATCACGGGTATCAAAATCCGGTTTTTAGCGTTGTAAGTCCGCAAACATACCGCTGAGCCACTGGGAGAACATTCTGGATAAAAGCTTAAAATTTAGGTAAGAAACAGGTTTTAGATAAGAGCAAGCTCTTAAATGTAAAACAATTGACTGTAAAATATGACATAGTGCCTGACTCGTTTTTCAATACTTACTTTTTATTTTTGAATAAGAGCATTCTTCGTTATACAAAGAACGTATTCAACGTTAAATTATGAAAACAGACATCTGAACATAACCATTACCTTAAAATCTCTTGTCCTTTGGTCCTACAATTTTCACAGTCGGACATTTGCTTAGACAATAAAAGACTTTGCATAACAATGATGGTTCAAATGTTTAACAAATTAAACACTGTATCTGATAACTCGCCATTTGTATTTGTTTGGCATTCGTACACTTCACTCTCAGCCTTGCAGGTATTTTGCAAAACGTTTTGTTGAGTACGCGAATGATAAACTCATTACTAAAATATATTCTGTTAAAAGAGACGTTTAAGTTGCAAAAATGTTCATATATGAAAAACATATATATGCATGGAGGTCAGTCAACACAAAAGACTGCAAACCTAAACTTAAATACAAAAGTTGCTAAGAATAAAATAATGATTTTAACCTTACTTGTCAAAATAAACTTGATATTGATACAATTGTCTTCCTCGATAGACTAAATAAAAACATTCCATGTCACTATAAAGATTAACTTCCTAACTGAGATGTAAAAGGAATATTGTGAGAATGTGCGTTTAGGTAAATTATCCAGAACTTTAAAAGCTCGACAAGACAAACAAAAAAAATTGGTCAGTGTTTATACACTTTACATTTCTGAAACATTCATACTTTACACTTTCCCATATATACTCATAGACCTACCCTTACGTGTTATTGGTCAGTGTTTATACACTTTACATTTCTGAAACATTCATACTTTACACTTTCCCATATATACTCATAGACCTACCCTTACGTGTTATTGGTCAGTGTTTATACACTTTACATTTCTGAAACATTCATACTTTACACTTTCCCATATATACTCATAGACCTACCCTTACGTGTTATTGGTCAGTGTTTATACACTTTACATTTCTGAAACATTCATACTTTACACTTTCCCATATATACTCATAGACCTACCCTTACGTGTTATTGGTCAGTATTTATACACTTTACCTTTCTGAAACATTCATACTTTACACTTCTCATGTATACCCACAAACCTTTCTTCACGTATTTGTACATCTCATACTGCTGAAAGCCAGACACGTATCGAATCAATTTTGGTCTAGAAAATTGATTAAATATGCTTTTGTTTCTATAATTAATTGTATACCTACTCGTGGGTCGAACATGACGTTATCGCCAAAATAAAATCGTACATAATACTTTGGCAGCGTTATAATTATAAAGGTTACATCCAATTATTCAGTTAAGGAAGACCAGGCCAAGAGTTAGCGGATGATACTGTGGACTATCAGTCTCTCTCTAGTCTACCAGTTAAAAATTAGGAACAACTAGCACAGATGATTCATGTAGAGTATTGAACGAATATTCGAAATCAAAGAATATCCATTCTGTCTATGCTTATCTCTTTAAAAATGCATAATTTAACAACTTATTTTAAAGTGTGTATGTATATTTATATGAAGAGTGATGCAGACACTCAGTCAAATACGCGTACATACTACCTTTGATGTAGATGTCCATTGGAAGGTAACTAATTCAGTGTCAGAGAGGTATAGAAAAACATTATTAAAACTTATGTTCTGAAAAAAAAATCGAACAACGCTGTGAATTAAAACAATTTCGATGCACAAGTGCGACAATTGGCATTTTCAACCTAAGTGTCACTTTTAATGACATTTGGGCTAACCGATCAGAACAAAAACCCCAAGATTCAGACATAGCCATGCCCAAGTTAGAGCACTTGGGCTAAAGAGAGCAACATTCAGAAACACAGTCAATTACAAATTAACTGTCACTTTTATTACGCATCTATGGCACAAATTAGGAACGTGCTCAGCAGCACATCACATGCTTAGACCTGGGATCTTTCAGTCCATAGTCCAACACCGTAACCATTAGAAAAGAATGGCCCCCTGACATAGGCATACTTAAGTCGAGCTTCCTTTCGTCGTTAATAATCTGGTGACTAACTTTACCATACTTTGTATTTGAGGATTTTTGTTTTATGATCAGCTGCTGTGAAAACACGTTCCCCACCCTGAGATCGTGGAGATTCTATACGGGTAAGAACAGAAACTCCCTTTTTGATCAATAGATGAGAATAGTCAATATAATCACGACTATAGAAAAATAATCACCATTGTATATTCACGGAGATGTTTGCAATTTTGACCTTAAAACTATAAATAGATAATCTAATATAGATAAAAATTTCGAGTCAAGAACCAAAACTAAACCATATCGATTTTTTTATTGTTCTTCAAGCACGATTTTTTTAAAATTTTCTTTCAGAGAAAGTCATGATTACTTTGATTTCCTGTCAACAACTGAATTATTTAAACTTATTTAAGCTGTTAAACTCGTTCTGGCGACTTTTTAATCACCGTTCCCAACATCTATTTAAATTATTCATAGATACCATTTTTACAGTTTCACGTTCTATCAAGTTGTTTCATATGATACGGCCACGCTAATGCTTTAACTATGCCTGCATGGATATTTATTATGTCTCTCAAACTGTATAAATACGTCTATTTTCATAATGCCAAATATTAAATTTTGCTTTCGAAAATTCTAAAGAGTTTTCATTTATCTAAGGACGCGCATGAATGATTAACTAGAACCATACTGTTTATATGTCTAAGTTCTAGGGCAACCACAGATAAGAAAAGGCTTAAACAAAAGTGCACGTTTATGTACATACATTTTTGCCAGTTTGTCTCCAGGGGAAGTGCTCACGATAGGAATGTTAAGCTTGAAAACTTAACGTTAAAATTCTGGATTCGATTTTGTGAGGGACACAGCGCAGATACCATTTGGTTCAGTTCTGTGCTTAAACAAAACCAATAAAATTCTCACGGTCAGGCAGGAGCTTAAATAAAACAAAATATTCTCAACGACAGGCAGGTGCTAGAAGTTGTTTTTTTTTTTTTAGTGTTTATAATTAAGAAAAAAGTTACAGAACGAGCTATCTGTTCACCAAGAGTATTGAAACTTGTTTTCTATAAGCTCTGTCCCCAAGTGGCACAGCAGCATGTCTTCAGACTTACAACGCTAGAAACCGCGTTTTCATTGTTTAGCTTTGTGGTTAATTATAAAATAAACAAACAGTATTCTCAGGTTCAGGTAGGAGCTAAAGAAAACAAACAATATTCTCAGGGTCAACAGGAAAATGACGGCAAGGAATGAACTATATACTTTTTACAACAATGTTTATAAAAAAAGTTATCTTTTCGATAATATTCTTATTGGTTTATTTTGTGGTCTTTTCTTCAGTGTTAATGAGCCTTATAAAAGTTTTCACCCCCCCTGTACTGGTAATACCTTTTAGATATTTTCTTGCGAAATATTTTTTGTGTTTTATATCACTAAAGTGAGTAACAATACACCTTTTGTTCTTTGTAATCATTAGAAATCGGTCTGAGATTAATAACATTTGTATTATGTTGTTCATAAGAAAATAGCTAAAACTGATTACATGGGGGGAGGGGTAAAGACTTTTGTAAGGCACTGTAAATATATAAACGTGACTGTCCTATATACTGAGATTATATTTAGATAGTATGTTATCAAAGTTTTGCTGGAAATCTTTGTGCTGATAGATACGACACATTCTGGATTTCGTAGGTAAAGCTATTGAATTGATATAAAAGAGAGGAGAGACATGAATGTTCTTGTAACTCAGCTATTAACTTGATAATAAAACCTTCTTGAACATCACTTTATGTTTGTAATTCATCATCACCGTTCTGTCCTGCTACCCTTTTACCAACACAGACATCAGAGCTTGGAAAGGAAATTCGCTATAAACCAGCAAACAAATGTATGATATATATATATATATCATTTTATATATATATTTTATTTATATATATATATAAAAACACAGAATCAAGTGATAGTATTGCATATAGAAATATACATTAGAAAAAATAGACATTTTTATAAGATTGCATATAAGCACAGATAAAAATTATCAAATACATTAATAGAATTTATGAATATTTATTATCCCATAAAGTTTGCAGATTGGGATGCTTCTTCAACAAAAACAACTTCATTCCCAAATTTCTTTAAACTATCTAAAAATGACAAGCATAAAGTCCAAGCTTCACAACGGACGAATGCTGAGAATTATGAATAGGACATTCATAACTTGGAGAATTCTTTGAAAACTACATGCAAGACATTCAGAAATTACAGAAAACTATCTGAAAATGACGAACTCACAGATAATATTTTCAATATGACAAGTAAGACATTCAAAACTCACAATGAATGGTATCAAATGACAAGTAAGATGTGATAATTCATAGAACACCGTCGAAAGATGACAAGTAAGATTCAAAACTCACAAAGAATAGTATCAAATGACAAGTAAGATGGCTTGTAAGACTTTCAGAGTTTATGAAATATGGTTTTCAGATGCCAAGACATTCAGAACCCGTAGTACGCCCTATGAATCGAAAGGTAAGACATTAGAACTTACAGAGAATGGTTTGAAGATGATATCAAGACATTCAGAACAAAAAGAATGGTATTATCTGAAGATGACAGTCAGTACTTGCAGAGAAGTATGTGAAGATGAAAACTTAGAGATTCGGAACTCTCTAGAAAGTACGTGAAGAGTACACATACGATTTTCAGGACTCACGAAGGCCATTTGCTGATTGTCAAAGGAGTTACCGCTAACTGTGAATAAATTACAAAACCAGGACTCGCAGACAACAACCTGAAATTGATCAATAAGAAATTAAGGTTTTACAGAAAGATATTTGTCAACAAATTACACAGGAAATTAGTTGAAGATTACACATATAAAGTTCAAACAAGTTTTAGAAGGAAGAATGTTTGAATAAGGCACATAAAACCCGCGACTAACACAGAATTATCAAATCATCTTCGTCTATAAGAATTGATTTTTTTATCCTTTTAAAAGATTCAGAACTAGCTGGGAATTCTTTAGGTATCAGAAATCTGAACTTAAGTTTATTTACCCTTTAAGGTATTTTATCGCTTTCATAAGTACTGTGTATATAGAAACTGGTAGATAAGGTTTGAACAGAAGACCTTATCTTTGTGTTGAGGTAAGCTATCTTTCTTACTAACTAAACTGTTCTTACTGACATCCACCACTTTATAAGCTACTTTCTTGAAGAAAAAGTATAAAAATGCATATTTGTGTATTTTAATGGCAGAAAGTGTGTGGAAGTAAATGCAACATTACAACATTTTCCAAATTGAAAGATTTAAAAACGTTTTATATACGTCTTAAAACTATATCTGAGAATTCTGGGAATCTGGAAGAAGTACCTGTACGAAAAAAAGCAATTAAACATTCGCCCGAAGAAACATGTGAAGAATTATATAATCATTCCTGTATTACACGCTAGAATTCTTTCCATTATCGTTTTTTGCTGTTAAATGTAACGAAAACGATCCGAAACGAACAATAGAGTAAATGTTATGGAACGTTGATATAGATCTTAAATATAAAAACTAATATTTCAATTATTTCATATTCTTGGAATTATATATTGAAATAAATGTACACATTATTTTCTGAAGAATTCCAGTTATCACACACATTCTGATGGTGTATTTACCATGATGTAGTGGTAATATAGTTATAGCTTTATAACATTCTTATGTTTCACTTTAAAAAAAAGAATTACGCGAACATAAAGTTTTATATGAAAATACGTTGCAGCAGTACAGCGATATACCGAATACACACATACATATATTAGTTGAATTATTAGATTGTTTACATTTATTTGTTTGTTGTTATTGTGTTTTTGCAAAATAAGTTCGGAGCTTATAATTTTGATTACACTTTGTTAGGGTGAATACTTTATACAGAATTAATTCCCATAATTTTTAGTTTCAGTTTCACTTCACTAATAAGTAAAGAGAAATCGGCTCCTCTGGGTTTATTCGTTCTCCGACTTATTCCATCAAATATAATTAATGAATACTTCATTGTTTGATATACGAAAATTAGTTTTATTTGAAATGTGAACATTAGCTGCTTGAAGAAAACGTCAACATTGAACTAATAGTAAAATATTATTAGTAATAAATTGCTATTATTATAATTAAATTGTTATTTTGACTGCTTCGTATTTCTTCTGGGAACAGTAGAAGTTACCATGACAAGTTTGGTGGGGATTGGGCAAGAAGAATGTGAGAAGTTAGCAGACAGACAAACATACAGTTTAGTTTATACATATATATATATATATATTATATGTGGTCCATATGGACTATGACCGTCCTCATTGCAGCCTCTATCACTGTATCAAGTTACGTTGATTTAACAGTTCCCATCATGTGATCTTGTATTACTTTGTCAAGTATGATGCTGATTGAGTACGAAATGTGGAAACCTATAAGGAACAAACATACACGCATGTTGACGATTATTTATATAGATTACATTGAGCCCTAACCCCCCTCGTGACCTTTTTTACGTTATCATGTATCACTGTGTTAAGTTGTGCTGATTTGATCGTTTTCTAAATCAGAATGGAAACTTAACCCCCATTGGAAATTTTGACATCTCCTTGCTATTTCTGTGGACCGTAGAGGTCACCATGCCAAGTTTGATGGTGATTGGTCAAATGGTGTGTGAGGAGTTAGTGGACAAATATACACCAGGTTTCGCCTTTACACACATAGATAAGTGTACGTTGAAATAGACTACATCTTTTCCCAATTTTTATATGAACATTTAAAATTTCGTAGAATTTCCAATATTAAGGCCGCATGTTTTTCTATTTTTAGAGATATATCTAATTCAATTCTTTAAAGCATTTTTGAAAAATTTGAAAAAAAAAACTTAGTACTTTACGTGTATAAGAGGGAATAAAATTTTATGTATGATATATAAGAAACACCTAGCGGAGTAAATTTCAGTTTTGTTTTTCCCAGGTCCTGTCTACACGATGATCATAGAACTCACAAACGTTTATGCGATATTAAAGTTCAGAAAAAGCTGTAAATTATGACACAGTGCGAAGCATTACCCTCTAACGTTGTAATATACGTTATTTAAAAGCAAGCTTCTTTGACTTTTAGTATCGTTGTTGTTGTATACTGCATTTTAACAGCATCCACTAATGGAAAATTTAACACCGTGTATTTTAAACTATATTCCTTCTTGCACGATTTAACTAATCGCAAAATCGCTAAAAACGTATTCGTGCAAAAGCGTTTGAACTGCTTACATGTGGAAAGGAATGAAATGTAATATATCTTTACATGTCATGTTTTAACCGTCTTTGAACTTAATTCTTTAATTTGTCTTTACAGTCATTGTTAGAGAGTATTAAACGTATTATCTTAAATGTCTAACCCTTTTGGCAACGGATAACTCCTTTGAAAGACTGGTTCTTTCACAAGTAGAAACAATAATGGAGAGAAGGCGTTGATGTTAATCATTTATTGGCTCGATATGAAAAAAATAAAGTCGTTCTGCTAAAAATAAAACTTATACACATTAAATGTATATACATATTTGAGAATTAATTGAGTATAAATAAATAGTTTATTAAATATTTTATTGTTAATACAGAATATCAGTATGAAATAAATCAACATGCTTTATTATCGTGTATATTTCAATAAAGCAAAACAACATTTGCATAGTAAGTTTTCGATTTGGATTTCTTGGACATATCTGACTTTACTGTAAAACAGATTAGATCACACATCGTGTTCACGGTAGCCAGTCATATTTCAAATAGTTCCCCACTGGAACAGCGTTCGATTCCCCTCAGTGGTCAGCATATAGCCCGATGTAGCTTTATCATAAGTAAAACACACACGCGCGCGCTTGAAAGTTTCATTGACATGTTATACACTGCTGGCCAAAATCTTCAGGCCAATGAACATAAAGAAAAAATATGCATTTTGCGTTGATTGATCAACCACTTATTTGAGTAGAGCTTCGAAAGATGAAAATAAGAAAAAGGAAAATAAAAATAAAAAAAATTTTAGCGTTTAATAGGAAAAATGTGAACACTATGAAATTAGCCTAAATACTAGCTGGTCAAAAGTTTAAGACCACATTGAAACAAAGTGTTAATCGGTAAACACGTAACGAAATTTAGTCATTTGTGTTCAGGCATTAGTGTTGTCAACATCTCCAACTGACATCTCCTGTGTTACATTGGGTAAAACCATGGCAAAGGATAAAAAGGTGACAGAGTTTGAACGTGACAGAATTGTCGAGCTGCAAAAGCAAGGCCTCTCTCAACGTGCCATCGCTGGCGAGATTGGACATAGTAAAACTGCTGTTGCAAATTTCTGAAAAGACCCTGAGGGATACGGAACGAGAATTTCAAGTGGTCGGCCCAAGAAAATTTCGCCGGCGTTGAGCAGGAGGATTAGACGGGTTGTCCTGCAAGACACCAGCCGATCGTCAAACCAGATTAAGGCCCTTACGGACGCAGAATGCAGCTCAAGAACAATAAAACAGCATCTACGAGAGAAAGGCTTTAAAAACCGTAAACGTCTTCAAAGGCCACGCCTCGTTGTACACCACGAAACAGCTCGGTTAAACTTTGCTGAGAAGCACCAAACATGGGACGGATTAAAATGGAAAAAGATATTATTCTCTGATGAGAAAAAAAATAAACTGGATGGTCCAGATGGCTTCCAACGCTACTGGCATGATAAAGATAACTCACCGGAGACACTTTCTACATAGTGGAGGAGGTTCCATCATGATCTGGGTTGTTTTCTCCTTCCATGGAATAATGGAGCTTCAGGTTATACAGGGCTGTCAAACAGCAGCTGGCTACATTGGCATTTTGGAGAAAACATCCTTATTGACTGAAGGCCCTCGCTTGTGTGGAAATAATTGAATCTTTGAGCAGGACAACGCTGCAATCCACAATGCCCGCAGAACAAATTACTTTTTCATGGCGAATAACGTGATTCTTTTGGACCATCCAGCGTGTTCGCCCGAATTGAGCCTCATTGAAACTGTATGGGGGGTGGATGACAAGGGAAGTCTATAGAAGTGGACGTCAATTCTAAACAGTGCACGATCTTCGTGAAGCCGTCTTCACTACTTGGAATAACATTCCAGCCAGCCTTCTGCAAACGCTTATATCGACCATGCCAAGGCGAATGTTTGAAGTTATTCGCAGTGACGGCCATGCAACTCACTACTAAGACCTCTTGTTGGACATTTCCTACCCTGTTTAGGACGTTTTTGGGTATGGTCTTAAACTTTTGACCAGCTAGTATTTAGGCTAATTTCATAGTGTTCACATGTTTTCTATTAAATGCTAAAAAGGTTTTTATTTTTATTTTCATTTTTCGAAGCTTTACTCAAATAAGTAGTTGAGTCTAACAACGCAAAATGCATATTTTTTCTTTATGATCATTGGTCTTAACATTTTGGCCAGCAGTGTATATACGAGTATGTTTGTGTTAAATACTCGTTCCCTTCGAAATGTTCACTTCCTAATGCTTAATTCATTTCATTTCGTGGTTTTTCAATATTAACATTGATTTTCAAACACGTTATTTCTTAATCGGTAAATACATGCGCTTGGACAACGTTTTATGACTTATTTTGTTAAAAATATGTGAATCCAACACTTCAGAACAAAAAATATAGCTTATAGATAAATTAAACAACTTCTGAGAAAGACACACTTAAAGTCACAAATATATTTATATACAAGGAATTATAATGATTATAATGTACTGAATCATCGCTTTTATACCCTATAGCCATAATTCCTGTAAAAGTCCCTAAGTTTGAAGCGTAGGAGAGTTAGGTTTGTCTTAATTCTGCATATCACACTAACAATGCGAAATAATATAAATAAATAAATAGCACGTTTGTCATTAATAATCATAATGCGCAAAACTATTTTAAGCATTACAGCCAAAAAATATATTTCAATAAAGACTCGATTTGTTACCTCAATAACTCTCTTCTCAATATTGTTCAACCACGAAGATGCAGAACACAGGGGATTGACTTGACTGTGTTCCTCTCGTAAAAACATAACTATGACAGGTTAAATTAGCATCTTACAGGCCCGGCATGGCCAACGAGTTATAACGCTCGACTCGTCTTCTGAGGGTCGCGGGTTCGAATCCCCGTCGCACTAAACAGGTTCGCCATTTCAGCCAACGGTCAGTCCCATTATTCCTCGGTAAAAGAGTAGCCCAAGATTTGGCGGTTGTTGATAATAACTAGCTGCCTTCTTTCTAGTGTTGCACTGCTAAATTAGGGACAACTAGCGCAGATAGCCCTTATCTGGCTTTGCGCGGAAATTCAAAACAAGCAAGTGTCTTACAAGAGCTTACTTGGGCCTCCCTCGGCTATCTTTGTTGAGAGAGATTTTGAAAACAAGGTCAAAGTGGCTTCATAGAGCTAAGAACAAGATAGTGTATTTCACAACACCGTGTTTGGTGTAGAGGATTTGTTGGCAATATTGATCTTAATTCCTCATAGTCTAGAAAATATTGGTCGATAATACAGACTTCATACATTGCTAGAAGCTCAAATATGTATTAAAAATTGAAAGAAAAATTACATGAAAGCTCTTTTAGAAAAGCAACCCAACAAACATGCCCTTCTTGCTCATATATCGGATGTTAAACACTAAATGGAGTATATAATTATTTACAAAATTCATACAAATTGTTATTCTCTCTTATGCTCTTTTCAGCTTAATGCTACATGAAATACGTTGCTTTAAACAATTGTGTGTTTTCAGTATTGAGTATTTAAAGTAAAATAATCATAGGTTCAAGAAGGAAGCTCCATATAATAAAAACAAACACTATACTAATTTAATGGAAACTATTTTTCGTCCAATATGAGTGTTTATTTTACCTATTGGAATCAGAAATAACGATACGTTTACCCAACACTTTGCATCTAAGTTGAATAATGAAAATAAGACACTTACTAATATAAATACATTTTTGTTTTTTCTTTTAAAACTTGTTTTAAAAGTTATAAAATTTCCCAATAAAACCAAAAATGAAAAGTTGTTTAGATTTTTGATCTTACTATTGCATGGGATGTTTGTGAGCGTTTCAACTGTAGTGGAAGAAATGCATTCTTTATGACATCAAATAATACTGTCTGGTTTTATAGCTAAAAAGACTAATACGCCTGTGAACGTCTGGTTTACTCTACCTGTTTTCTACCTGCTGATTTTAAAATGAAGATATTTCACAAGCTTTACTAAAGACCAGATATTGGTGTTTGAAAATTCCGCATTATCTACTTGCTAAGTTGATTCGTGTACAAATTCTTCTTTTCCCAGACTGCAAAACATATCAGTAAACTTCATTCAGTAATAAAAAGAAGGCAATGTGTCCACTGAGAGCTCATATTTCACATTTTCCGGTTATAGACATTTTCGATAGTGAAAAACTGTTTCAAGCGACCAAAAGTAGTTAAGTTGAACTGTGGCTCGTGAAGCGTAAGTTTCTCCTGCCTGGCTCTTCACAGATACGCTGCTTGTGTATTTGAATCGCGATTTTTTATTGAATAAGAGAAGAAATGTTGTTCCTCTGTTTGTAGGCTTCTTTCCATACAACACTAGATCCATACATCCGCTGGGAGGTTTGAGTTTCTCTTAAAATGTTTTCTTTCATTCGCTTAGCACAATAACAAAAATATTTACAAAGCAGACTATCCCTCATTGGTGCAAAGCTAGAAACCGGCTTTCGATACCCGTGGTGGGCAGAGCCTAGATGGTCTATTGTGTAACTTTTCATAAAAAACAAAGCAAACCGTGTTTATTAATTGCACAAGCCCATACAGTGAAAATAAATAACACGTCAAAACTGAAGAGAAAGGCGTTATAGTTCATAACTGTTTAGAGATCATATATCTTTAGACATAGAACATATCGAATTTAATTGTGTGATTAACTTTTAAAAATATCACTATAACCAATCACTTGAAATGGAACAATCTCCACTTATAGACTTTGAAAACAAATGTAACTTAACTGACATTTCACATGATCGACAACAATGTGTACCGCACATTTAAATTGCTCTTACAAAAACTTGATAGTTGGCTAAAAGTATGTATTGCTGATATTTTCAGAGAGAAATAATCATACAGTAAAATTGTTAAGAAGTACAGAGTCAAAAGAACAAACACAAAATTTTAAAAAGTAATCTTTTTTGTTCTCCGTGAAAGCGAAAAACCAAACTGAAGAACACGTAGGACAGCAAAGGACATCTCACTCTTGTTAAGCTTGGTGGTAGTGCAATCGACTCACAATTTTAGAGTCGCAGGTTCGAATCCCCGTCGCAGTGAATATATTCGCTATTTCAACTATGGGGGCGTTATTATGTGACCATCAATATAACTATTCATTGATAAAGTAGCCCAAGAGTTAGCGGTGTTTGGTGTTGACTAGTTGCCTTTCCTATAGTTTGTCACCGATAACTTAGAGATGGCTAGTGCACATTGCCTTTCTGTAGCGTTGCACAAAATTCAAAAGAAACCAATCTATTTCTAACCCTAAACATCGCTCTCATTCTTATACCCTTTGTTCAACTACAAAGAAACACATTGCGATAAAGCTGAACATACCTTCTAAAACTTTAAACAAGATTATAAACCTACCAAAATTTCAGTCACATCTTGAAATTTACAGCTACTTTACTGGGGAAAAATGTTTTCTCACAAAATTGCCAGAATAAACATCATTTTAATATATGTAAAATGGATGGTAGATGTACTAAAAAATCAAAAGATACATTGTGAAGTCTGGAAACTTACAACCAGGCTGAATCAGCATCAACATTGACCTACATCACAGACGACTTATCTCGCCATTTCTTTAACTCGCCTTGACAATAGAACAAGATGTCGGGTCTTAAACTTAAATAACGATAATCTCGTGTACAAAAGATGGTTTAGCAAAGCTGAAATATATAGCAAAATACACTTATTTTTTACCAAGATAATAAAATGGTACATTTGCATAACAATGGTAATAAATTTGCCAAAATTACAGCTATATTTTGCACACTCAACAACGAAACCGCTGGTGAAGACAAACCATCACTATCCTTTGCAAGCACTGCTATCTCCCTGAACGAAATACTAAAGTACTTATGGCTAATTGTTGGCAGACAACTCAACTCCACCATCAATTTTAACGCCATTAATACAAAAGCTATCAAATATATCGATTAATTAAAAGTTCCAGAAGGAAACAGAGCTGAAGAACATCATCTAATCAACGTTTTTTTCACTCCATCTTGAATTATACACAATAGATAATCAATATGAGTTGCTAGATAACACTAAGATGAGGAGGATGGCGATAGTTCACTTTGAAGCCTCTTCATTCACAACTATTCAAGCTTTGTTATACCTCACAAGCCTCAGCAGCATCACAAATTTCTAACAATGTTTATAAGAAACATTCTTCACTATGACTATAAAATGCAAATATGCATTCATTAATTAACCCAGTACAATTTTAAGTTACGACATTCTAGATCCAAGACGACTTTATATACAGAAACTAAATATACACAAACTAAATAAGAAATTGACTAAAACTCTCTTCATGAGAACGCGATGGAAGGACAGGTGTTATACAGCCACAAATCAGGTAATTTATCACAACCTGATCTCAGACTTTTCCGTATGGATTAAACATTTAGTACACTGGTATTTTTAGAAATCAGAATAGTCAGAAAAGTTTACAAGATGGTAGAGTATGAAGCAGTAAAATTCTGATAGCACTTATTTAAAGACTATGTTGAGCATTCATCTGTCATCATATCCATATTTGGTTCCTACACCAAAATTAGTGAGAGATCTGGTTGAGTATACATAATATCACAGAGTAATAACGTTGTATTGTACATAAGGTTGATGGAGCATTCAGGCTTTCCACAAATAACATAAGGATTAGAGATAGAATCCATAAACCAAGTTCTCCTTTAGACTTTTGAAAGCAATGAACCCACAAAATGGCAGTGTTATTAACATTTGTGACTGACTCACAATCAGTATTACTTAAACTTCAGAATGGTTTGTCTTTATAGAGATGGCAGGAAGCAAAGGAAGTGCACGCTAAAGCCATTACCTGGATATCTGTATCAGGCCACGCAAGGATAAAAGAAAACGAGGAAAATGACAAACTCGTAAAAGAAAGCCCTTTATCAAATCCAACACAATTCTACTGGCTGTATATCGATGTCTTCTGCATCTGTAAAGTAAAAACAACAACTATGAAGAGTTTTAATTAACATTCAGAGAGGAGGCTGCTGAAAAATGATGTATAAATAGTGTAGCTTGGAACAGCAAAGGATGGAGAGAGAACAGTGTGTAGCAGAAATTGACTGGTAACTACAGTGAAGTAACTAGTTGTCAATCACATGAGAGGTTAATATTATGTAACTATGAGAAGCATCGTTTTGGGGAGGGAATCAGTAAGACAACATACAGCCAAAAGATTATTGCGAAGATCAATAAAAAGAACAACTTCTGTCTTTCTCTTCCTGCTAGGTAATCGATTATCAGCCCAATACTAAACTTAACTCTATTTTATAAAAACAATTATAAGTACATTTTGTGAATGAAAAGCAATTAAGTATGATTTTTTCTATATATTCAAAAGTACTGCTATCATATGATTGCTGAAATGTTAAACATATATATTACACAATATACATGGACATAAAAATAACCATGCGAATTTATGCATGTTTAGAATTCAGACTTGGGATCTTTCTTACTAGAATTTCCTGTTATGTTTTAAAATCGGGGTTTCTATTGCACTATTTCTTCTTTATGACTGATACTGGGATCAGCTGAAATGTTGTTACTCTAGCGTAAAGCTATTTAATGGGATACTTATGTCCAATCTACTGCAAGGAATCAGGAAAGCTAAATCTGAATTTTTAACATCGTAAGTTTGTAAGCTATATTTTAGTTAATTTAAATAATTATTTTAAGAATGTCATTAGGGAGCGAGTGATGTTTGTTAGTTTTTTGCTTTTTTGTTAAAATCCTCCAGGGCCAGATGAGTTAAGGCGTTCGACTTGTAATCTGAGGATTGCGGGTTCGAATCTCCGTCGCCCCAAACATGCTCGCCCTTTAAGCCGTGGGGGTATTATAATGTGACGGTCAAACCCACTATTCGTTGGTAAAAGAGTACCCCAAAAGTTGAAGGTGAGTGATGACAACTAGCTACCTTCCCTCTAGTCTTACACTGCTAAATTAGGGATGGCTGGCGCAGATAGCCCTTGTGTAGCTTTGCGCGAAATTAAAAGACAAACAAATAAAATCCTGCATCAAATAGTGATATTTTCACGTATTTCTTTCTGAAACAAAGTTTCTGGGATTGATCTGTTGAGGTACTTGTACTTAAAATTTAGTCTTAGGAGTTAAATCAGTGAGATTTGATGTTGTTTTATTTATAAAAATATGTTTTACCTAAAATCAAGGTGTTATCATCACTTTTTTGCGATATTTTAATGCAATTTTGCTCGATACTGATTTTTAATATATTCACTTACTGTTGGGTATATTTCTTCGTAGAATCTAGTTAAATTAGTTGATTTGCTTTGATATTTCTAATTTAATTGATGTTTAAAACTTTAGCTTAAGATTTTAGTTCATTTATTTAAATTTTAGAAGTCCATTAACTCTGTTTTTTATCGATCTGTATTTTGGCATTATTGTCCCAGTTTGGTGAGAACTTTTGTATTCAATGTATTTTTATTTTTATATTTGCAATTGCTTTTCAATAGGTCTACACTTACATGTTATAAATTCAGATGCTTTGTAGAATGACGTTTTATCAAAAAGTAGTGTAAATGTTAAAGTGGCATATATACATGTGAAAAGCAAACTAGACGAAAAAATGAGCACTTGTCAAATGTAGGTTTACTTAGAAATCTAATTATAGTGAAAATCTTATTTACTACAGAACAGGTTTTCTTGTAGCTCTGTGTTAAAAAACAACCTTTCAAACACGCAAACTTTCAAACACGCAAACTTTCATTTGGACTGATTACAATGCACAACCTCCCACTCAGCAAACCCTTATAATTACACACTCTTCCCTGTACGCCCATTAATATAAATCAATGTGTAGTGTGCATTAAAGACAGGCTGATTACAACCCCAGTTATTTCTTATTTGTTAAAACTTTTATTTTGACTAAGTATGTAGAGTGATAGAAAGAAGATAGGAGGGTAAGAAAGTTAGAAAATCGAATTCTTTTTGTAATCAAAACTACAGTAGTCAGGCTCAGTTAGAGCTTGTCTTCATCGAAAAATATATTAACTCATCAAAAATTTGTACCTCCAACGTTAACCTTCCCCCCGTGTCACAGCCATAAGATCCAAAGTTTATAAACACTAAAATCCAACTTTCGATGCCCATAGTTGGTACAGCATAGCTAAGCCATTATGTAGTTATGTGAATTCCTATAAACAAACAAAAAACCTGAAAGTAGACCTCTTTTGTTCAAATGACTTTCACGTTATAAACACTCTTCAGATAGAGTTCGCATTGATCATGTCAGTCTGCAGCATAACATAAGCATAAACAGAAATGTCAGTATCTGTTAGTTTCGCATTTTCCAAGTATAAAAGGAAGCTCGTCCATTAGACGTATATGTATATTACGAGCGTGGAAGCATTGTGATTAATTTGGACAACACAAATGGTTTCAGAGGTGATCCCATTAATCAGGAAGGGCACTTTGTATCTTAACTCAACTCGTTACAAGGTTTTGTATTTTTTATCGGTACTAGCAGATAAGCCTATAAAATTTCTATTCTTAGATGCAGCTTATCTCCTACAAAAATTATTTATTTGAATGATTTTAGGTCTGTTTTTTGTTTGTTTGAAATTAAGCACAAAACTACATAATGGGCTGTTTGTGCTCTGCCCACCACGGGTATCGAAACCCGCTTTATAGCAGTGAGAGTCCGCAGACATACTGCTATTCTACTTTAGTTCTGAACCTGATAAATCCGACAACACTCATCAACCAACTCTTTGCTGGTTTCAGCTTCATTTGCCCATCCCTTACGGTGCTTAATTTGCAATAAAAGAAATATTACACATACTTCAACATCGATTTATGCGTTTCGTTCGTGATACCTGATGACTATCCTCAGCACGGCCAGGTAGTCAGGACACTCGACTCGAATCCCCATCTCGCCAATTATGCTCGCCCTTTCAACCGTAAGGAGCGTTATTATTGTCGATCAATCCCACTCTTACTTGGTAAAAATGTATCTGTAGAATTGGCGATGGATGATCATATCTTTCACTGCTAAATTAGAGATGGCCAAGTAAACAAACCTCTTAGCCCTCCAACCTCCGGTATGTGTGGGGACTTACAGTGTTAGAAATCGAATTTCGATACTCATGGTGAGCAAATCATGGATAGGCCATTGTGTAGCTTTGTACTTAATTATAAACAAACAAACACTTCCTTTGTTTCTGACGTCAGAAGGCAATTCACTCTGTGACAGGTTTATTCATTCGTAAGTAGAAACTTTAATACGATATTACAACTTTTCTTTAAACATATATGTGTAAATAGACACTTTCTGAGATCGGAATGAATTCATAACAGCGACACATCTTAGTGAGCCATTACTTTATTCAACTAAGCTACCGTAACTGGAAATCTGTAAATCTCAGTTTTCACTATACTGTGTGATTATTAGGAATAAAACTGATAGAACTCTTGAACCATTTTAGCAGGATTATAAAACTCATATTCTATTATTTTTTTCTAGTCGGTGTGAGGATTATTAAGTAATTTTATTCAAAAATTTTTACAAATGAAGTCTCTTAAAATTATAACTTGTAACAAGAAAAGGAAAAAATGGTTTGAGTTTCTATGTCTATTGATATAAAATAACTCAAAAAATCATTGCTCTCTTAACCATAACATCAATTAAAACAAAAACTACACACCCGAGACAAATCGTATTATACTTTTACAATAGGTATCACGCGAGTAAAACTGAAACCCAATTTCCATTTTTTACTTTTTCAGAAGAAAAATCATATTCGTTATTAAAGATGTGTTTAAACACATATTTTCTTTACAAATTATACTTAGCCCTACTAAGTTTTGAAAAAAAAACACACCAAAAAACAAGCAACGTTTGAAAGCATAAATATCCAAGCTATGTCAAAATGCACTTTTATTGCAATAAACATCATATATTATGAATTCCTTTTTCTGAGTTAAGGCTCTTATGATAAACTTTGAAAAATCACCTTAAGCCTAATTATACTTTTCGTTGATTAGGGTTAGATGAACTTGACGTGTTATTTAATGTAATCATCTTTAAAGCAATAGCCCCTAGAGTATATTTTTTTGAGTATAATTAGTTCGATCTAACTGTATATTGATTTGTTTCTAAAGTTTTTATGATTGCCCATTTTATTAATATTCTTTTCTATTTTCAAAATATATGTTCCTAGTAAATACTGCATAAATGCTAAAGTTAAAACATTTTTATTCAGACGAACTATTATATACATTTTGACATTTACGAAAAAAAGCTATATGACCTTTCTAAAATAATTTGATTGTTACTATTAATATTTTATTTTATTTTATACTATTTTATTTTGTATCAACGATGGACATTTAACACATAAAATGAAATTTTAAGTTCAAAATCTCCTGCCTTTTCGACAGCGACATCTATCTTAAGATAAAAATTCATATTCACATACTATAAAAAAGTGCTCGCCGACTAAAACATTTATGCATAATTTTAGCTACAATGTGCTCAGTTATTTCTCTGGAATGTGTCAAGCACGCACAAACGCAGAATGCAACATGTACTGAAGAGGAAGTCCCTCCAACAACGTTTATATGGACGAAACAAAGTCTGACAAGTTTCCTGGAAGAAATTCCTTTTGTCTAGTTTATCTTCTGTCAAAATAACATCTTCTGTGAAACCAGTGACTTTTATATATTTCGAGTATTCATTATCCTCTGAACCTTTTATATTATTATTTTAATTTTTCTCCGTTCTTGATCTTGAAGACATTAAAAAAAAAGAAGCACAATCTACGATTTTGAAATTCCACACGGTAATTCTCTCTTACCACAATACCTTACAATTTGGCCTTTTTCGTAGATAATTTCTAGGTATGTGTGTTGGAGATGTGTAATTAAAATCGAACTCTATTACGTTTATTAATTTTCACCTACAGACTTTTCTGTTATAACCTGCTAACTTTTGACTTTTTTTTTTTTTGCAACTTGCTTAGTTATTCTGATATTTTCGAAGTAAAACAATTCATTTTAGCAGAGTGTCTTTAAATAAGATTGAACAAAATAAATTTCTGTCGTATGTAGACAAATATAAGTGAAAGAGATATAATTGCCTTCAATTATATTACTTGATATACAAACATTTCTTAACATGTGTAATAATCATGAAAATAGACATACTTAACGTCGTTACTGTAGGAGCGTTATACACTTTAGTATGACTCTTCTGCATGCAATGAATATTTATGTAAATGGAACCTATTTTTTCGTTTCCCTTTACGTTCGTGACATGGGTAAAATAAGAAACGTTTAGAAATTAGGATTATGGTTAGGTATAAATAGTACTGATCGAAATTTTATCTTATAACTTATTGCTGTGATATTAAACATACGCTGTCAGTGTGGGTAAGCTATTTGAAGCAAACATTTGCTGAAAATCACGTGTGCTGTTAACGAGTTTTGATGCAAACGAAAGCCTTCCTGAGCTTTAAGTGTTTTGAAGTGTCATTGCTTAAACTTTCTAATTTGAAATTCATAATGGACTAACTTGGAGAATAAAACAGATCTACTGTGAATAATAAGTTTTATCATATTTTCTTAAGCCTATTTTACTTTTAAATTAGTTAGCAGATGAATAGTTTGTCAGCAGATGTAACCCAAGCCAGATTTTGTGAATCCAATAATAACGATAAATGCGTATGTTCAGCAACAGTATTAAAACTGGTATTACACGTTTAACGGAAGTAACATTATCAGGCTGGGTTATATATTCTGAGCTAAGCTAATACGTCTAAGGTTTTTGAAACAATTTTTTTGTTTGATTGTTTCTATAATGAAGATTTTGGAGAAATTCAGAGTTGGTTTGTGAAAGCTCTTAATGTAGGTATATGTAATAGATTCTAGAAAGTTGTGAAATCGGCCATTTATTGACAAACGACTCTCTTTTATAACACACTGTATCATTTTCATGTTTGTTGCCACATTTTGTTATGTATAAAACTTTACTGCATTTCCTTAGTTTTTCATTTTTGTAGAAGTATCATGTTTCCATATCCTAGCACGCGGCATGGCCAGGTAGTTAAGACGCTCGACTGGTAATCTGAGGGTCGCGGTTTCGAATACCCGTAGCATCTAACGTACTCGCTCTTTCAGCTGTGGGGTGCTATTCGTTGGTAGAAGAGTATCCCAAGAGTTGGCGATGGGTGGTGATGACTAGCTGTCCAATCTTACACTCCTAAATTAGGGACGGCTAGCGCAGATATCTCTCGTGTAGCTTTGCGCGAAAATTCAAAACAAACCATATTCTAGACAAAGTTCCAATAAAAAAATAATAATCACTTATTATATGAATTTTATTCATATAGTTACGTAATCACTCAGATTAATCATATTTTATGAAAAATATGTACCAGTTCTCATAATGCTACCATCATTGGTCATGTTATTTTTGATGGTCATGACTCAAACTGCGTTCGGCATTGCTGCTTCCAAAGTAAAGACTTCTACAAAGGAAGACGAGATAAAGTTTTGATCACATATCATAACAAACTTTCCATACACTTTCTATTATATACAAGAATCACCTCCCAATACCATGTTTAAGCAGAACAAAGGTAGAAAAGTATTGAATCTGCGAAAATGGATTTGAAACGTATGTAATCAAATAAGGGTTCTGTGATTACAGTTTATTTAGCAATTTATTTCAGGAACAAAAAGCCGTTGACTTCAGAGGATCTCTAGAAATGTGTGGACGTTTACCTTTAAAATTTTCGTCAGCTTTTGAACATTGTTTGTTATCTTCAACGACTCCAGAATATGAGCTCATGATTTTATGATATGGCCTTTAAGCAAGAAAACTCATCTTCGTAGCTAGAGACCTGGAACTGAATGGGCTAAGGTCTGCTATCAGAACTCGTTGCTGTCCAAAACTCAATTTACACGCTTTCCTGGGGTATCTGAAAACATCTTACTTTAAAATGATGTCTGCTCTTTATTTCTGCATCGTTAAACAACCTCGCTGTGCACGAATATTTATCTTATAAAAATATTTTTGTCAGCCTTAAACCACAAAACTACCTGTGGAGATGCTGAATTTGTCAAAAGGTTGGTAATGCACTATGAACCAAATGTGCTAAACATGTCGCTCGTCACTCGAAGTTATAAATCTACATCGACTTTTCACTAAATTACCAAATAAAAAACGTTCAAATAATGTTTCATTAACTTTCATAATTTGCTATCTCTGACTTGTTCTGCTTGTATTTACCTTACCTAAATAAAGACCATAAATTTAAATAAAGGTGATAACAGATGGCTTCAGAATATTTGGTATTCAGTTAAGTATAATTATTTCGCTCAAATCACTTTATTTACCATCTCATAATGAGACAAAAGTAATTCTCCCAGTGAATCAGCGGTGTGTTGAAGGGTGGGCACAGTGTAGATAATCCATTGTTAAGCGTTGCACTTTGTAGCAAAGTAACAAGTGATTAAAGTTTAAAAGGATATTTTGTTCGCCAATATAACTAAAATGCAACGAAATTGATTGATTTTCACGTTAAAACAATTTTAGTTGACAAACTACCGACATTACCTTGAGGTTATAATGTCAGGGTTGAAAGTTTGTCAAATAAAACATTTTGAACGCGAAGATTAACGCGTTTCGTTTTATATTAGTTACCATTTACGTTCACGCTTTAAAAATGACATTCCGAGTATACATTGTAATATATTCCATTGTTCTATTCGTAGAATTGTTTTTGTTAGGAAAATAGCACTTGGCCACGCTTTCCTCTAACGTTATTATGTTATGGACATTAACAATGGCTGGGTACACTTTTTCGTGAAGTTCGTTTTAATTTAATCAAATGCCCAGGGTGGTTTGCTGCATTCAAACGCGGTTCTGAAAATATAAACTCAAACGTATGAGCGTAATGAGCCTTCTCCTTTGTAATATTTAAGTGCTGCGGGATATATCATGAACTTAAAGAATGTTACAAACTGCAGAAATGGTACATAACTTACAAAGTTTTAAATAAGTACGGTGTATATAACAAATAAAATCGCAAAAACAATATGAACAATGTGACATAGTGAGAAAGACGGTAGTTACGTATAGTAAATATTAGCAAGCAGTAGTTTTGTTTTCTTTGGAATTTTGCGCAAAGCTACACGAGAGCTAATTTGGCAGTGAGAGACTTGAGGAAAGACAGCTAGTCTTTATCACCCACTGTCACCTCTTTGGCTACTCTTTTACCAACGATTAGTGGGATCGACCGTTACTTTATAATACTCCCGCGACTGAAAGGCGAGTTTGTTTGGCGAGACGGGGATTTGAACCGATAATCCTCATATTGCGAGTCGAGCGCCCTAACCACCCGGCACATTTCTCATTTCTACTTCCTGTAGAAAATATTTTTTTTCTGGATTTGGTGAACTAAATGACTCAAGTGCAACGTGGATTATCTATTAAAAGGAAATAAGAAATGACAATCCGAATTAAAATGGAAATATATCTTCAATTGACATAACAGTTACTAATCATGAAGCGAAACTAATGCATTCTCTATGTCAGTTACACTTAGCATTAAAAGTTTATGTGTGTGTGTGTTTTTTCTTGAAAGATACTGAGTTTTGAAAGGTTGTAATTTTAAACGTAAATGATAATTATCATTAATAAGCTAAATTGAAAGCTCATTGGGTATTAGTTATAATATCGGTTAAACTTATAAACCATTAGATTCTATACGGTATTAATATTATTGTTTAATCTTTGTTTACTAAACGTAATTATCGTTTATTGAGTATTATAAATAAATATATATATATACCTTTATTCCGGCAGACTTCAAATAGCTTCCATTTCGGCATTTCGTTCCAATTACCAATTCTATACTTAGAGTTTGAACACTATTTTAGGTTTAATCGTTCAAGAAAGCACGTATAATGATTAAGTATCATGTATCGTTTGAGAAAATTATCATACAAAAAACACAGAGTTTTAACATAGATGGCGCTAAAGATCAAAATGAATTCTCTTCTGTATGGGATTTTATTTCTAAACTTGACATTAGACATCATATTTCATATACTGAAATTATGCCTCAACTCCATAAATGATGTAAAACTATCCATTTGTTACATCAAGACGATATGCGAGCTCATAAATATTATAAAGACTAAACTGTTCCATTGCTGCCGAATAATAATTTAATTTTCAAAACAAACTCGCACCAAAAATGGTTTATTAAGCTGTAATAGAGTCCTTTATACATATAAAGTACATTAATTTTTGACTTTTCTCAGTCAGATGTTTCTTATAGCATTAAAGCTTGCCCATCCTTGTATTGGTAAAGTGGCAGCCTCAACTAGTAGTAGCATAAACAAACGACGAAACGTACGAAAGTAAAAGAGGGTTAAGATCTAGTTTAATAATAGGAGTTTTTACTAATTTATGTATATACTTTCCCTGACTATACGTAGGATGTGCGAGCTTTAATGAACGAAGAAAAGTAATTAACAGTTGAAGCCAGAACAGATTCTTACGGCTCGTGACATTTCTGAGTACCAACTGGCTGACAAAAGTGAGGACAGAAGTTCTATACAGTGCAATTATTGTGTACTGACGCGAGGACATATTTTGGTGAAATATAAATCAGTACTTCTAAGGAAGTCAAGCGAAAACAAAAAGCCGTCAGAGTTGTGTTTTAGTTTCAATAAATCTATCAAGACTGAGTTAATGAAACTGCCATCATCACAGTAATAGCAGTATGTATAATTAATATCGAGTCTTCAATATACTGGTCGATTCAAGTGTATATATAAACATATTACTATTATCTCTGAATGTAATCACATATTGCTTACAATGCTCATCTTTCCAGTACTATCAGGTACAGAACGAAAGCTTTTCCTACTTCGCAAGTTAGATATTATTTTGTATAAGGAACTACAATGACGTTTTTGAGAGGTAAAGTTTTTGCCTTTTTTTTTATAATTTTTCACTATACCTTTCACCCCTTTCTGTCAATCCGGCTGCTCCAATGACTTTATAATGTTAAAACAACATTTTAAGTCCCTTTGCGTTGTTAAGTCTTCCTTTCATGAACCCAGAAGTATTACATTTGAAGAATACTTCAACCTTGCTAAGGTTTTACTGTAGTAAGATTAATTCAGCTTTTACTAGGTTTCCAGTAATATGGAAACGAATTAGCTTCCTATTGATAAGACAATTTTTTAAAATGTTTTTCGGTCTAACGATATCTCTCTGTAATAACTCATTTGTAACTTTTGTGAAATAGCTGGCTTTTTATTTCGCAACAACCTTTTGCTTGAGATAGTTTAACTATTAATACCATACTAACAGAGAAGTTTCAGTCTTAAAATCACAATAAAGATGACATTAAAATTTTAACTTTAGATGTTTGTAACATTTACTTTTAGTAAGGTGAGGAAATTGTAATAGTAATACATTGTTAACAGCCCCTGTTATAACAAACAGAAATATAGAGGATGAAACTAATTGATCACTTCAGTATTTGTTTACATATATTACTAATAATTAATGATACAACTTAATCTCAGTACGAAAAAATAATGAAATGTCTTTTTTTCCTATCGAACTCCTTAATTTAGACAAGATAAAGTTTCATATTCTTCCTTGAAGCCTTGTATGCATATGTTTTTTTTAATTTTTTCTTCTACTGAATATCTTGAGTGAGTGTTTTAAAACTGTCACAGAAGAATCAGAAACTTGCAAGTGAAAAACTGCCGAATCGTGTAATGACTGCTATTGCTCTGATTCATATCTAATACACCAGTGGGCGCGTACAGTTCCTCTCTCTATGTAGTTAATCCTAAACAGGGAGTTAACATTCAAGTAGACATATTCTCGTTCACATCGCATTACTTATTTTGGTTTCGGACTGGGCGTGGTTGAGTTGTTAGTGTATCCAGATTGTGAATCCCACTGTTATTTGAAATGAATATTACAAAGAATGGTGAGGGGTGCTGTTCATCATTTGTCTTCTCTCTAGTCTATGAGTTAGGACACAAATGTTTAATATCGGTGGTACGTTAAAATGTTCATTTCGACAGAAGGATTAACAACTCGTAAATAATATATTGCAGAATCGCGTAGGGTCTGCTGTCTTTCTTGTTCATACCTAATCACCTGTGCGTGCATACAAGTATTCGCCTACATATAACTGATCTTAGATCATGCCTTACCATTTAACACACACGTTGTCAGTGAAATAGAATTATGTCTTTTGCTGAAAGCAAAACTACTTGTTTAAATTTATATTATTATAACGCTTATAAAACTAGGCACCAGTAATGTCCTAGACGAAATGTTTCGTGAAACTTATGTGTTACTAGTGGCCTGGATGAAACGTCATCTGATGTTTTTCGAGGGCCATCTGCATTATTCAACCTTAGTTTTGAAATGCTAGACTAAATGGAAGGTAATTAGTTAACCAATACTCGTCGCCAACTCTTGGGCTACTGTTTTAATAAACGAAAACTAGGCTTAATTAGCTCATCATAATACCCCCATGAATGACGTGTTTTAGTTGAGCGCTCTAACTACCAGACAATGTTAGGTCGCGTTACTTGAAAACTATCTCTAGTAAATATTTAAAAGAAATGTTTCTTGAAAAATGAAATGTCACTAGTAACCTGAACAAAACATTACCTAGGTATTATTAAGAATCACAAACGAGCTTGGCGAAACGTTACTTAAACTTGAAAGTTTTAATGATCGGAATGAAACGCAATATTGAAATTGAGCGCCACTTCTGGGCTAAAATAAAAATAACTTGCAAAACTTGAATGTTACTGATGGCCTAAATTAAAACTTTACGTGATATTTAAACACTACCACTGAAATTTAAAATAATAAAAAGCTAGACTTGAGAAACTAGCTTCACTCTTGGCCCGAACAAAATGTTACGTGGAAATTTAACTCTTTTTACCAATGAGAAAGCCATAATATTCTTAAAACTTTACTATTAACATAAGCAACACGTTAAAAAAAAACACTGTTCAAAACACAAAAAGTACTCTTCTAATATGAAATAGCACTTAGCTTTTTCGTATTTTTATATTTTCTTTATGCAAGATATTACCTACTTTAGCCTAAAATTCGTTTATGTACATTCTATAACACAAACAAATCATAATAATCATGCATGTAAACTTATAACTGTATATTACACATAGCAGGGAAAGAAGCTGAAATCATGTTCATTAGTTTCTGTTCATTTTAATGTTTTGTTGTTTAGAATTAAACACAACGCTACACAATTTACTCTGCTCACGACGGGTATCAAAATCCAGTTTATCTCAGTGCAAGTCCGTAAACATGCCGCTGGGGGGGGTCTGTTTATTTTAAAACCTGTGTGTTACAAAAACTGTTATGTTCTACTAATAGTAACATATCAGGAGTTATTTCAAACGTAAGAGTAATAAGTAGAGATTACTAAGTGATTACATTTATAGTCCTTTACTAGTTTGTTGCAGCAGAAATAGTGAATCCCAGAATATATTAGACCTTAACATCAATGGATCACCGGTATGTCTGCGGACTTAAATGCTAAAAACCCTGGTTTTGATACCCGTGGTGGACAAAGCACAGATAGCTTATCGTGTAGATTTGTGCTCAAGTAAAAACAAGCAAATTTTTATTGAAATCCACCCTTTGATGAAGAAAAAAATTGACGTTTCGATTATTTCAACGTGCATTGTTTTCTAGAAACATAATAGAAAGGCATGTGTTAGGTTGAGCTATTTTCTTACGAAACAAGCACGTCATCTTTGTAACGTATATCAATCAGTACGATAAGCATAACTTACCATATTATGAACATCTGAACAAACACTTCATCTTTGTAACGTATATCAATCAGTACGATAAGCATAACTTACCATATTATGAACATCTGAACAAACACTTCATCTTTGTAACGTATATCAATCAGTACGATAAGCATAACTTACCATATTATGAACATCTGAACAAGCACGTCATCTTTGTAACGTATATCAATCAGTACGATAAGCATAACTTACCATATTATGAACATCTGAACAAACACTTCATCTTTGTAACGTATATCAATCAGTACGATAAGCATAACTTACCATATTATGAACATCTGAACAAACACTTCATCTTTGTAACGTATATCAATCAGTACGATAAGCATAACTTACCATATTATGAACATCTGAACAAACACTTCATCTTTGTAACGTATATCAATCAGTACGATAAGCATAACTTACCATATTATGAACATCTGAACAAACACTTCATCTTTGTAACGTATATCAATCAGTACGATAAGCATAACCTACCATATTATGAACATCTGAACAAACACTTCATCTTTGTAACGTATATCAATCAGTACGATAAGCATAACTTACCATATTATGAACATCTGAACAAACACTTCATCTTTGTAATGATCACTGATGCGAAAACTTTAACCTACCATATTGCTAAAATCTAAGTATAATGACCAAAAGATAATCCCTAAAAACTAATTTTGTGTTGTAATCAGATATCAGTATTTATTATTTCACTCAAATCACTTCGTGACAGATCTACTGTTTTTCTTTAAAGATGATAACACGTAACTTTTGCTCATTGTTTCACTTTTTTTTTGTAAAATTATTATTATTGTTATTCACACTGTATAGAAAACGTTTCAGAAATATATATACGTATATAAACTATGTATCAGTTAGAGAAACGACGTGTCTGCTTAATTAGTATAAACAGTTTTAAATTTTGTTGTTTCTCTTCAATAAAGCTATGTTTTTATTTTATAAAAATGATTTCCCATATTTTTTCCATTTCCTTCTGTTTGATAAAATTGTTGAATAACAGAAATGTGAAGTCTTTATTTGACAGTTAGGACAACTTTCTCTGTGTACTATACAAACAACTAGGGTGTTTTTTATTTTTCTTCTTGAGAATATTGTATCCACTTAATTAAAGGATATTTTAGAAACATGGAAATATAAATACTTTTAACCACCTACCTTCCTGTCAGTGCAGTTGGACAATGTCTTTAAAGCAGATGAACCGTTGTGTGAATCAGCAGAGGCAGCTCACAAGATGAAGACCTCTTCCACCGGCTTTGTTTTGAAGAAAACAACACTTGCACCCTGCTTATATTTCATACGAACATATGCTGATAAAAAACTTTCCTTGCGTCAAATATCAGCCTCAACTTTTTCGTCTTCACTGATTGGCTAACATGGTCAAATGTAGGTAGGGGCGGGAGTTGCAGCAAACACTGAGAAAGTGCGCATGCCTTTCTAGCCATATCAATGATGCACTTTATGTGTATTTAGAAATGAGAAACGTAAGATGAAGTATTGATCCACCACCACGAGAGGGCGAACATGCTGACATCGCTTCTAGTTTCAGTAGGTTTTTGGTAAGCACATTTAGATTTCTACCTGTTGCTTTAGTAGGTTATGTTATTAATCTGTTCAGAAACTTTGATTTTTTCAATATAATATTTACATAAAACTGTTTTTGCGTGATTCAGTGCACAGCGTCTTCGCTTGTTTGCATCCCTTATATATAAGTTACTGAATTCAGTTCATAGATAAAGCACTGAAATAGAAACAATGAAAACGATCTGAAAACTTCACAGTAGCAAATGTTTTGTATAAAGATGTGTTTACAAATAGTTTAATATCAATATCGCCAAAAGTTATATACTTTAAAATTCTGAAACAGACAGATCTGTATCTGTCAGTTTAATATTTTATAATTTGTAGAACTGAGGAAAAACAAGGCAGTTAAAAAAATTAAAGACATCATCAAAACCATGGTCGTTAATAAATGACGTATTTGTGAAAGGTGCAACTCTCTTGTTTTTTCCTCAATTCTGTAATTATGGAGTTTCACCAAAACGGTTTCAAGCATCAGTTATCCTTTTCAATTCTGTTCTGTGACTTTGTTTTCAGTATATATCTACAAAATATGTTCTTGTTATCTTGGAGCATTAACTAGTCCGCTTGAATATATTTTGCACGATGTTCTAACCAGGTTTTGTAAGTTCACTGTGGACGGGTTACATTATGTGGTAACTCTTCAGTAATAGTTAGTTAAAAAACGGCAGCTGTTATGATCTCATACAAATACCTGCGCTTTGAATGTTTATGTAAAAAAATTATTTTTAGTAGGCTTTACGTTTCGCAGCTATAATTAAATTTACAGATTCCCTTCCACTATGTTTTTGTACAAAATAATGTTTATGTGTCATTTCGGTCCATAAATATATATATATTGATTAGAAAGTTGTTAATAAATCTCCTTAGTTGGTAAGTTACTCAGTATGACAGCAATAAGTGTATGGTTCGATTCCTTACGGTGAGGCCCAGCATGGCCAAGCGTGTTAAGGCGTGCGACTCGTAATCTGAGGGTCACGGGTTCGCATCCCTGTCGCGCTAAACATGCTCGCCCTTTCAGCCGTGGGGGCGTTATAATGGTACGGTCAATCTCACTATTCGTTGGTAAAAGAGTAGCCCAAGAGTTGGCGGTGGGCGGTGATGACTAGCTGTCTCCCCTCTAGTCTTACACTGCTAAATTAGGGACGGCTAGCACAGATAGCCTTCGAGTAGCTTTGTGCGAAATTCAAAAAACAACAAACAAACCTTACGGTGGACACGCCAATCTGTCCAAATGGCTTTGTTCTTAAAGAAATAAAGTTATAGTCATTGGTACTTATAGCTAACATCACCTTTGAAGTACAATAGTCTTTAGAACACTGTCTATAAATCACTCTAGTCACTGTACAAACGGGGTTCAGTTACACTTTGTTCATTTAAACACCGTCAGACCTATCCAGTTAAACTATTAGGTTTAGTAAGTTTTTTTTCTGTTATTTGAGATTTTCTGTATCTCTAAAGCATAATGGTAAAAGAAGAAACGAGAAATATATAACTTCTGAAGACTGGCTCTATTCTAACTTCCTACTAATGACATACTATTAAGAGGACCGAGTATCGATGTTGGTTTCATCCATCTAATATCTTTTCAAACTCGTTACTCTGTTTACCTGCAGATTTTAAAGATGTATAAAGAAAAACCGAGTCAGAGATTAAGAGATAAAGTCAGACGATACTCGTCAACATAATTACATATTCATCTCTCTCATCCCACACAAAATAATTCAGGACTTTACATAATTTTTTACCAAACTCGATGCATCTTTATTTTTATACTCTAAAATAAAGTGACTAACCTTTCGTGTTTATTTCATAAAGTGAGAATAATGGGATATAAAAATTGCAATCCTTTTCATACGCTTTAAAAATGTATTAGCCTTCCACCTACCCTCAATTTCTTAAAACTCCGAGCTGCAGTTTATGCATATTAAAGTAGATATAAGAATCCTAAATCAGGCCTAACAGATATTTCCTGGGTACTATTCAGAAGGTAATCATATATCCAATTCTGTCAGATTAGAAGATTAGAAATAAGATGGGACGATACTGTATTTGATTCTAGGACATAAAAGATAGCCGTAACCTGTTCAACGTATATTAATAATGTTTGGTTAGGCGACAGGGAATGCCAATAAGTTGTTAACTTTTGATTACTCAAGTAAACATCCTATAAAAGTGTTTTCCTAGTGTCCTGTAACTTTGATTGCCCATGCTTTTCTGAGTACCTTAATGTCAATAAAACTTTAGGATCTTAGACCAAAATATAGAATCGAACGAAATAATGTTGTTGATTTGGCCAAAAGATCTCGTGAAAAAAAATATTTGTGTCATTATCTATAGGAAAAGTAAACAGTACCGTGATCAACTAAGTTTCAATTCCATAAATTAATATATTTTACGATTCTTCGGCTTTTTCACCATATCATATCCTACAGTGTTATTTTCTATGCATCTACTGGAAAGTTAAAGCTCGGGAAACTATGAATCTCCACATCCACCTTTAGCTGTTTAACAATGTAAAAATATGAATGGTATTGTTAATTACGTCAGTCACACTCAATAATTATGGTATTAAATTATTAAAAAACAGTTTTAAACTCAGTATTGTTTTTTTTTAATTATGTATATATTTATGGACTGGACGTGGATTAGTGTCTGGATGCGGATCAAAGGTTCAAACCTTTACCACACTGAATACGCTTTGCATTTTCAACTGTGGAAAGTTATAAAGTGAAAAATCAACCCCACTATTCGACTAAAAGTGTCTTCGTCGACGACAGGACCTCTGACCGACCTCTTCCTTATTTTCAGTAGTTCAATATTAAAACACTTATACTTGACCGTTAGTGTCCCTAACCTGTTAATGATTTAAAAAAGCCGCTTGGACTGAAAGTTCACATACTGTTTGTATATTGCACATATTATACTGTGAAATACCTGCTTCTAATTTTCTCTCTTTTTTCCTTTTTACTAGTATGTTAAAGGTTTAGTTCTGAATGAATTACTTAGTATAACGTTATACGAAATGAGGATTTCAATTAGTAAATAACGTGCGACAATGTATAATTATAATGTACATAACTTATGAATCTTAATGACGTCAATGATGGAAATAAATATTTAAATAATGAAAGTATTAATAAGAACTGATAATGTCATTTGTTATTCGTTGTGTAGCCTCATTTTCTAATATTTAGTGAAGACACATCCTAGTCCATTTAAGCGTAGACACTGCTAGGAGGAGGGCCTGCTCTTCATAAACTCAAATTACCAATTTGTTTTTGTACCATTTACTACCAGTAGGGTTCATATATTGCGTCCTATTAATTTTATGTTCTTGCCTGTTATAACATACAGTGTTAAGAGGGATCAAACCTTTTCAGCAAAATCATGCTCATATTCTACGTAAGATCTTTAGTAGTAGTAACTGGTGGAATTAATTACAATTTTGATGCCATTTTTGCCCAGTTTTCTTCTTTGCGGTTAATATGTTATTAGAGACGCTATAACCAAAACATTCAATAAATAACCCACCAACAATCTGACTATATATTAGTTAGGAAAAAAAATTAAAATGTACATGAGACCCCTCAGTGATTCTAGAGATAAATAAGTTATCGGTATGGCGGGTTTGTCACTTTGGTTTCTTTAAAGCTGTAAACACCTTTACGTTATAACGAATTTTTAGACTTAAATCAAACCAGCCTTAACATGGAAATTAAATCAAGTAAAGTCCATTATAGGACTGACTTGTTACTAACAATGTTGAATTTAATATAGAACAAATAGTATAGATGTAACGAAAAGAAACAAATATTTAAAGAAATGTGGCAGTTGTATATACAATGTTCTAACATTTGAAACAGTGTGGATGATCAGCTGACGATGTAAAGCAGGATGGTTGTTGAGTATTTTTTGTAGTTTGTCTATCACTAATAGTTATGACAAATCATTAACAGTAATGTTTATTGGAAAAGTTTGACATTTATTTTCTGGTAACTGTATGACATAATTACATATATACATATATCGATACTTTTTGTTTTTAATTGTATGTTTAAGTTTGTATCTTTCATTACATGTAACTGAAGAAAATGCTTTATTTGTTATTACAACCAAACTCTTGTTGCATCGTACCTATGTATGAAGTTTTTGTTATTGTCGTTATCACTAATAATGTTGAGTATTATAATATAAGAAAATATTAAAGCGCTTTCCAGAATATATGAAATAACATTTGTTTCAGCGGATATTTTACGAGTTTTCAAGAGAGTTCTGTCACAGCTCGTGAAACAGTATCATGCTGATGAATTACTTTCATGCTCTCTGAGCTTCCAAGTGTTTAGTTTTGCTATGTTTCTCCTATGTAACGTTTTCCGCACTATTACATGTTTTTTTTTACTACATTTGTCTCGTGTCATACTTAATTACTGTTGAGCAGATAAACAGTTTTTCTTGTTCTTGCTGGCTGTATCCCCAAATGAAACGAGATATAAAACAAAACAATATATTAATGTTGTTTTTCTCGACGTTTAGAATATTTATGGGAAAGTCTACTAATTAACTTTTTATGAGTTAATGTGCTGGTGAAAAGTACTGGATTTTTGTGTGTAACATATTTCTTTTGTGACTGCGTAAGAATGACAATGTCAGCTGTTTTTATTGACATATATGTCTTTGACCTTACGTTTTGGGATCCCAAAGTTTGAGCTATGATGCCGCTAAACATTCCCTTCGCATTTAGATGTGGTCACATTGTAACAGGTACAATCGGTCTGTTATCCGGTTCAAATTCGGACAACGCCCTTGTGATTTTAGATGCTACTGTCCAGCCGCTCTCATTCCGGTAATTAGTTCAAAATTAAGGATGGTCATACCCGAACTCCAAAGATTGATATCCTGGCTGTTTAGCCAATGAAATCGCGGGGTGCCGCTTAGCTTGAAAACATCAGTTAGTCGTGTATACTATAAAGAATTCTGCGCATGTCGTGTAGTCTTTGCTGCGACAAACGTAACGTCAAATCGCCCTAAATAAGCTAAGCTAAATTTCGTTTAATACTGTAAAGATAATATAAACTAAAATTGAAGACGATCACACTCATTTAATACTTGAAGCGAACAGAAGCTAACACTGCTTGTTCTTGTAGTTTTAGTAATCATGTCCGAACACACACACAAATTTATTTTTATTTTGTTGGAGTGCTATGACGTAATATAGATGTCAGTTATTTAAGAAAAAAGTGTAAATAGTAAAATAGGTTTCTTCAATCATCTGGAATCTCTAGTGCTATGCCTTTGTGAAGTTGGGTGGCTACTAGGTGGTGGATATACTTTAAAATTAGCTTAGAGTAATTTAAAATTAGGTTCAGGTTCGATGGTTATTTTCATTCGTCTGTCCATTAATAAAACGGGCCCGGCATGGCCAGGCGGGTTAAGGTGTTCGATTCGTAATCTGAGGGTCGCGGGTTCGAATCCCTGTCGCACCAAACATTTCGCCTTTTCAGCCGTGACGGTCAATCTCTCTATTCGTTGATAAAAGAGTAGCTAAATTAGGGACGGCTAGCACAAATTGCCCTCGAGTAGCTTTGTACGAAGTTCAAACAAAAACAATTAATGAAAATAATGAAATACTAAAGAAAACTTCATTATTTTTCATTTATAAATTATTATCGTTTAGGGCATGTTAGGAAAATTAAACTGACAAAATGCTTTTTACTTTTCTGCTTTTAAGATGAAAATTTTCATAATATTTATGACTTGTTTATGAAAGAAATAATGATGTAATACGGATTATAAGGCTTTAGAAAATTTAAAATGCACATAATTACTTATACTGTAAGAAATAATATAGAGTTGATAAATCCAAACATAATAATACCTGCCACTTACTTCTATCAAAATCTAATGGTACTTGTCATTTACTTTTATCAAAAAGCTAATTTTACGCCATTTACTTCTACCAAAACAATTATACATGTCATTTACTTTTATCAAAAGCTAATTTTACGCCATTTACTTCTACCAAAACAATTATACATGTCATTTACTTCTATCAAAACACAACAGTACTTGTCATTTACTTCTATCAAAACCTAATTGTACATGTCATTTACTTGTATCTAAAGATAGCGACATCTGTTACATATACTTGTATCAAAAGTTAAAGGTACTTGTCACTTACCTATATCAAAACGTAGTAGTATCTATTATTTACTTGCATCTAAAGGTAGCGGTACTTGTCACTTGTATCAAAGCGTAATTGTATCTAAAGTATGTGTTATATACGTGTATCAAAAAGGTAACGGTATCAAAAGGTAACGGTACTTCTCACCTACTTGTATCAAAACATAGTAGTATCTGTTATTTACTTGTATCTAAAGGTAGTGGTACTTGTCACTTACTTGTATCAAAGAGTAGTAATATCTGTTATTTATTTGTATCAAATGGTAGCGGTAGTCACTTACTTGTATCAAAAGTAGTAGTATCTGTTATTTACTTGTATCTAAAGGTAGAGGTACTTGTCACTTACTTGTATCAAAACGTAGTAGTATCTATTATTTACTTGTATCTAAAGGTAGCGGTACTTGTCACTTGTATCAAAGCGTAATAGTATGTGTTATATACGTGTATCAAAAGGTAACGGTACTTCTCACCTACTTGTATCAAAACATAGTAGTATCTGTTATTTACTTGTATCTAAAGGTAGTGGTACTTGTAACTTACTTGTATCAAAGAGTAGTAGTATCTGTTATTTATTTGTATCAAATGGTAGTACTCACTACTTGTAAAAAGGTAGTATCGGTTATTTACTTGTAACTAAAGGTGTACTTTCACTTACTTGTATCAAAGTAGCGTAATATTTACTTGTATCTAAAGTAGCGGTACTTGTCATATAAAGCGTAATAGTATGTGTTATATACATCAAAGGTAGCGGTACTTCTCACCTACTTGTATCAAAACATAGTAGTATCTGTTATTTACTTGTATCTAAAGGTAGCGGTACTTGTCACTTACTTGTATCAAAAAGTAGTAGTATCTGTTATTTACTTGTATCTAAAGGTAGCGGTACCTACCATTTACTTGTATCTAAAGGTAATAGTATCTGCTACTACTTCGTCTGAAACTGGACATCTGATAAAATAAACCTTGTTAATTAAACATTTTTTTCCCTCTCTCAACAACACAAAATATTAGTACGACTTAAAACTGCCACAATTTGACTTTATAACCTATTTTTGTCTCTCTTACTCTAAAAATATTGGTTCTCATTTCTTGTATAATGGGCCATGTTTGAAGACATTTACCATCAAATTTTTGTTATAATGAGGAAACACTCCAGCCATACGTTAGCACACTGAATATAAAGAACATTCATCGAGCATATCAAACGTTCCCCGCTAGTACAGTGGTAAGTCTAGGGATTTACAACGCTAAAATCAAAGGTTCGATACACACACAATTTTTAATACAGTGAACCAAGCATATTAAAGAATTTCTTCTCTTTTTCAACAACAAACCGTCTTCTTACGAATGAAAATGGTTCTAATGTGTGTGTTTTCTTATAGCAAAGCAACATCGAGCTATCTGCTGAGCCCACCGAGGGGAATCGACCACTTGATTTTAGCGTTGTAAGTCCGTAGACTTACCGCTGTACTAGCGAGGGGGTACGGTTCCGATTCGAGTTTGTTCTCATTTATATTTAGCTCTATGAATTCGTTATTATAATAATATTTGTCTCCTCTCTGCAGATTTCAGGTGAGGTGGTTAAGGCACTCGACTCGTAGTTTGAGGTCGCGGTTTCGAATCTCAGTCATACCAATCATTATCGCCCTTTCAGCCGTGGGGCGTTATAAATTACAGTTAATCCCACTATTCGTTAGTAAAGAGTATCCCAAGAATTGGCGGTGGGTAGGGATGACTAGCTGCCTTCCCTCCAGCCTTATCGTGTAGTTTTGCGTGAAATTAAAAAACAAACAAACATTCTACAGAATACTTATTATTCTGAAACATTTAATAAATATGTTTCGCACCTTTATGTTCTTATTTCGTCTTAATACGAATAATCATTCCGAAAATATTTATTTTCCAAGTGTCGAAAATGCAATCTTTTTAATTTGTTCCAAAATTGTAGTTTGTTAATTACCAATAATTCTTATCATACGACGAATTTCTTTGTCTTTAGAAAATAATTTGTTTATTCGAACAATATGATGTATACGCCCTAATTCATTGGTTTAATTAAATAGGAACTACTAACTTCAGAAAACAATAACTACTCAAAGGTTCATTTTTAATGTTCCTCAGAAATGAACACTTCTGTTTTACCTTATAAACTCACTAAGTTTAATTCTTAAATTTAAGCGTGAAAAAATTATTATTTAAAAAAAATTACATGTTCTGGAACATGAATTAGAAACATCTCTTGGAAACATGTATATATAATTCTTTGTTCAAAATATGTTTTAATAACGTGCATATACTTCTTCATGTTGAAAATATTTATTAATAAGATGTATATATTACCTCGTAGTGTAAAAATTCTTAATAAATTTATATATTTCCTTGTATTTGTAATTTAGTACTTCCCCTGCAAAGAGGAAAACCACGCGAGCACATTTTGAAAGGACTTAAGGAGATATCAGAGTTAGATAAACGAATATTGCTGTCATTTGTGTTATAACTTCGTGAATGTGATGTTTTTCTTAGATTAATTCAGAAAAATACGGTAAATCGACACCTTCTACGGACTAGGAGAAAAGTACACAGGAGTCTCGATTGACAGCATGCACGCATTGATTACATCTTGGTTCTAAGCACTGTCTCTCTTAACGCCTTAAGCTTGCTGGAATAGAAACAATCTGTCTGCAGAACAAGACACTGTTTTTTTTTAACACAAGAATGTTTTTTCTCTCACTCTGATAGCTATGTGCCTCTAGCTAGACGATCAAGCTGTTTTGGTCCATTCCTCAGCTGATTGAATATAGTCTTCATTTTTAGACTGTCATACTGTGAATTAGTTCCATGTCGAAATAACTAGTCTAACTGTTCCCATGTGTAGTGACACAAACATAACTTACACATTATGGTAACACGTTTTGGAGAAGGAAAACCGTTTCTATACAAACATCGTTTACCCATGACAGCCCGCCTCAGCGGTGAGTTTGATACCCCACAGTGCACATAATGCAGATAGCACATTATGTAAGCTTGCGCTAACTATGTGTTTTTATTAAACTGCATTAAATTACTGAATTTAAATAACACTTTGTATAAAATATCACTGATCAGTGGTATGTTTTTAGTCAATATAGCCTTGAGTAGTATATTATCATTTGACGCTAAATTTGTTTGCCTGTAACATAAACAATGTGAATAAGAGAATCCATTTTAAGGCAATATTGGAGATGTATTATGAGCGTAATCTGAACTAATTATTATTATGTTTCCATAGAGAGACATACGTTTTTCTATTGTTGTTTCTTCTAAACGTTGTTCAAGCGATCACCGTTTCTTCAACTCTCTGCGAATTGCCTTCAATCTTGGTACAACTATATCCAGGTCAGGACTTGGTATTAAATTATTCGAACCAGCGCTTTTTTAAGGATGTTGTGGAGTCAAAGGTAAAACAATCCAAAAATATATAACTTGAGCACATGTGCGATCATATTTACAACAAACAATATGTACAACGTACATTTTTATAAGCCCAACACATTGACATACAAAAAAGTTTAATTTTCGCAATCTAAGTATTTTTTAGAAGTTAGAACTCACAAAAACACAACTTATTTTTAGTTTTTTCGAGCAATTACTCCTCCTTATTTTTGTGAATTTAGAGAGATTTGGTACAAAGATACAATATATACAGATCCTATTTAAATTCATACAAAAATCATGGATGTTATTATTTGTGATCATTTTAGGGGATGGGTCTAAAGTTTAAATAAACAACTACTTTGGAGGTTTTGGTCAATTACCTAGCCTTGCTTCTATCAATATAAATGGAATTTAATATAAAGATCCTTTTCTACAAGCAAGAAACATTGAAAAACAAAAATATTGGACTTGCCTATTAGCAATAATTATTAGAGTCAAGATGCCACAAAAAGCTTAAATGTGAGATTTTAGGACAATTTTAGGAAAATTTACGTGGGATTTGGGGCATAGATATTTTTAACAGGGATATTGAAAATTTTAGAATTTCTAACTTTTTCTCAATGTTTCTTTAAGAAAAGCAAGATTTGGAGTATTCGTGAACTATTCAATTATATGTTAACCAGTTCACATGAAGTTGCTCCAACGACATCTTCTTGCAGGTCCCAGATAGAGATGAAAACAGTTTTCGATTTTTCTGATTTCAAAATTGGACATGTTGGAATAGCGGACGTATGTTGTATTTACCCGCGAAGAAGCTATAACAAAACATATTGCACTGGACTTGTAGGTTCTATGAATTTCCACTCCTACCTCCAAAGACAATACAATGTATGAGAACTCAGAATCTCTTATAGCTTAAACTCTCCAACCTAAAATAAAAACATCCTATTCTAAAATGAAAATAACATGTTTATTTTGCAGTAACATCTTTCTACCAATTGTTACCTACAATCACCTTTTACTTTCTATCACCTGTTACTCTATACCAACTGTTACCTTCTATCACGTGTTGCTTTCCACCAACTGTTGCTTCTACCACCTGTTACTTTTTTACCAACTGTTGCTTTCTATCGTTTGATGTTTTCTGCCACCTGCTGCTTTCTATCACCTGTTATCTCTACCAGCTATTGCTTTCTATCACCTTTTACTTTCTGCCACCTGTTACTTTCTCCCACTTGTTGCCTTTTATCGTCTGTTACTTTCTGCCAGCTGTTGCTTTCTGTTGCCTGTTGCTTTCTGCCAGCTGTTCTGACTACATTATTTTTTATTTTGTCTGCCATCTATTGCCACTTATGATTTTTTTATTTGACTCTTTACTTTCTGCTTTTCTTTTTTTACTATCACACCTTATTCTATATTTTACTGCCTTTTATCACTTCGTAACTTACTTACTATCACTTTCATTTGTTTCTACCTGTCGTTGTTCACCCACTTCCATTTTCTCCACACCTTTATTTTTTTTGTTTTTCACTCTCGTTTGTTGCTTCTACTCTACCTTTTTATTGTTGATCTTGTTTCTTACTAATTTGTGACTTTCGCTACTATTATTTTCACCCTGTTTGCTTTTTGCTTGTATCGTTAACCTCTGCCTTTACCATGCTTTTTATCATCTTCTGCAGAAATCTTTCTTACTACCTTTATTTGTTATTTTTACCTTTACTATAATGATTTACTTTACTTTGACACCTGTTTTCTCCTGCTGTTTGCTACTTGTTACTTCGTTACTATTACTTTGTTGTTGCATTATTATCACCTATGGCATTTTATTACGTCTTTATTTGTAATGAACTGATCCTTATATCACGTTTTGACCGCTATCGATTTGTTAATCTACCACTGTTTCACTAATTTACGCCATTTCAACCTTCTTTACTCTGCCTTTATCGCCGACCTCTAATTCTTACTTTATTTTAATTAATCCGCTCTTGCTTTCATCTCTTCATTTTTATTTGCACCTGATTTGCCATTTTAACTAACAATTTCTGTGCTGCTGCTTTGTTTCTGTTACTTTTTTTCTCTTTCATTCTTTGCTTTACCTCTTGCTTTTCTGCATTTTCTACCATCTTGCTTTATGTTTGGTTGCTGTATCCCTGTTGGCTCTGCTGCGCCGCATTCTTGTTCATAATTTTGCTTGTTTCTACGCCATTATTTTACATTATTTTCTAACCATTTATTTCTTTTTGTTATTTTTTCCAATTTATATTTTACCTTATTGCTATTACCGAATTATCATTTTACTTTCATTATTTTGCTACATCATCTTTTTTCTCTACCCGCTTTCTACTAGCCAACTTTCTGTGCAATATTACCTTATTTTTTACTCATGCTTTACCCTGTCTTTCTACTTTTTTATCATGTTTATAAATCATCTTTATTTTGCTGCTTTCCATTTTATTTCATCCTCACCTTTGGTTACTCTTATCTCTCCTTTCTACCTATCTGTTCTTTACTTTTACTTGCATTTTATATCTCTTTACTACCACCCTTTTCTTCTCTTTTCAATTTGTTGCTTTATTCTTTTTCTATTTTTACACTGAGCTTTTTACCTTTTCTTTACCTTCCACCTATTTAACTTTTCCACGCATCTTTGCTTTCTACTTTTACTTTCTTTCTTTTTCTTTCTTTCCCTTGTTATCTTTTTTCTGTTCATTTTTTTCTGCCTCTTAACTATCATTTCTTTCTGCAATTGGCACTTTACTTTGTCACCTTTTTGACTTTTACCTTTTTATTTCCATTCACCAGCTGCTATACCAACTGTCACTTCTACCACCTGTTACTTTCTCTCATCTGTTACTCTTTTCCACCTGTTACTTTCTCTCATTTGTTACCTACTATCACCTGTTACTTTCTCTCACTTGTTACCTTCTATCACCTGTTAGTTTCTACCAGCTGTTACTGTCTACTACCTGTGACTTTCTCTCATTGTTACCAATTGCAGGTCACTTGTTCTTCTGTATTTTTCTTATTATTTTTCTATAGTATTAAAAGTTCTTAAATGCCTAGTTATGATCCACATAAAAGACGAAAATAGATTACTTGTCAAATTAAATTTAAAAATCTATAACTATAAATTCTTATCTATAATACAATAACTGTGAAATAGAACATCAAAGTAGCAACAACAAGATGCTTAATTGCATGTGCAATGAAATAAATCAAACCAGTTTCATAAAACTCACACGCAAATACGTTTACAGTAGCCTACAAAATATACTTATGTATGAAAACATTGTGAAAGAAAAATAGCGCATGTTAATCGAAAAGACGAAGTTTCTTACCGCAGCATAATGGAAAAGATGTTATACAAATACATAGCTTCTAAATGAAGAAGCCACATACTGTGTTTTTGTAACACAATAAATAATTCTAACTTAAAAAATCTGACACCTTCAATAACAGCTTCAATTATATAAAAAAGCCTCTGTTGGATAGTATACTTGAAGTTCTGTCCCTTAATATTTTGTTTAGATACATGTTTGCATAAAAAATATACCAAAACAGAATTTTAAACATTTTATGTGGTTATTATACAATCATCTGAATACTAATATGTATTAATAATTTTTCCATGTCAAACTGAACCAGATTGTCGTTATATTATACGTCAGCCTTTTTGCACGCATGTCACATCGAATTTCTAGGTTATGTGGCTATATCTTTTTCACCTTTTTTATATAGTTAAATTGCACACTGTCAGAAAACTCGAGACCACCGCATGAGAAATCCTTGAATGAAATGTCCGAAGTCGAGATGCGCGAAGTGTCGTGAAGGTAGAAAAGCTTATATCTGAGCAACAACAAACATTTTTATGTTATAAATTCTAGAGGAAGTACGGATGAGGCTGACTGTACTTTTATATAGTTCAGAAAGAACCAATTTCTGACATCACGTAGTATCCCACGAGAGTTGATTTTCTTCATGAGAAATATAACAGATTTTGGAAAAAGTTTAAAATCCATATATTATATAGTAAAGCGTAGAAAACCCATGCAAAATGAAAATTATATAAAAGCTGAAGAGATTGAAAAATCACGGCTCACTGCATTACTACGGCGTCATGTACTTTTCAAACTTTTTAGTACTATAATAAACTTCATCGTAAAAATGAAGCGAGATAATTGACAAGTGAGCTCTGCACAGAGAGAGAGGAAGCTCTGTGAAATCGTACGTTTTGTGTCTTGACGTTTTAGAAACTCAAATTTAGAGTTAGGCAGTAACCATTGTGAGGAAATACTAAGAAAGCGAATGACCAATAAAGGATAGTTATTCTTCTAGCGTCTTCTCTAAGTCGTCTTCTACCTTTAAACATAGATATTGAAGATTACTGTTATATTTTTTCACATATATACAACACGTGATTCTATGCGTAGATTTGGATGTAGGCAAAATCACAAATACTTCTATTCCAAAGGTTCTCACTGCATGAATAGTAACTAACTATTGATCAGCGTGTCTTTAAAATCCACTTAATTAAAAGCCAAACTAAGCTGCAATACAGGTTAACATAAGACAAGTTTGCAAATAATCGATTACTTTTTTAAACTGGCAATTTGAAGTTCATTTACTTAATTTCTTCGAGAATTACATTTGACATGGCATGGTGATTTTAGCGCTTCAATCACAAGTTGCGGGTCACGAGATCGAAACTTGCACTCGCAAACGCTCGCTCGTTCAGTCGTTAGAAACGTCATAATTAATAACCAATCCCACTATCTATTGGTAACGAACAGCCTGAGAGTTAGCGTATGTCGATATTTATTATCTGCTTCTTTTCTCATCTTTCTCTTTAAAATTTATAGGTTAATCGAAATTAAGCACAAAATTAAACAATGGCCTATCTGTGCTCTGTCCACCACGGGTATCGAAACCCGGTTTCTAGAGGTGTGATTCTACTGACAGTCCGCTTTGCCATTGGGGAAGGCACTTCAAAATTGTCCTCCAGTGGTACGGCGGTATGTCTGCGGACTTACATCGTTAGAAACCGCATTTTCATTGTTTAGCTTTGTGGTTAATTAAAAAATTACGGTTGTCTAGCGAAAATAGACCTCAAATAATTTTGCATAAAATTCAACAAACAAGAAAATTAAGTAAATTTCTTTACAAATTACTTTTTAAAAATAAATGTTTAATTACTATCAGCTTATATGGATTAAGAATTTACATAGGAATGGTGTAGCAGAGTGGATACAAAAATAAGTTTTTAGACTTGCAAGGAAATTCGTAGGATCGCATCTTAAAAAATGATAAAACCTCGTCGTGCCAAGGAGAGCTAAACGCCATTGGTTACACACATATGTCATGATCGTGGAACATGGAATGTATATTTAATAAAAAAAATGTCCCTAGGTAGCTAAAGAAAAAGATATAATCTTGGGTGATCCACTACGTTGTAACTACCCTTTTTTATTACGTCGCCTAGTTTTTGTTGAATTTTTTTGTCCTTGTAACCAAGGTATTAAGAATCTCTCTCACTTGTTATAATCACTATCTTAATTTTTTCTAAATTAACGCATATTATCTTATCACGAATTAGATATCTTCTGTTGTGTTGATATTATGTCTAATTATAACATAAAATTCGTCTAAAATATTTTAGCATAGAAAAACGTCGTTCTTTATACAGATAACAAAGAGCAATAACGAATAGCAAAGATTTTGAGAAGACATTTTCAAAATTTTATACTTTAGCATTAAAGAATATTTACGACATCTGACATTTTAACAACTTTTAAAATAACAACGTTTTTACTTCAAGATTAAGGAATAGTTTCAACATTTAACGTTTTAACGTGTGGCATATCGGCGTTTATACTTCAAGATTAAGGAATAGCTACAATATGGAACATTTTAAATTGTGATGAAATAGCATTTATACTTCAAAATCTAGGAATAGCTACAATGTTTACATTTTAGGTTGTGACATAAAAACGTATACTTCATGATTAAAGAACAGTTACATTATTTAATAATTTAATTTGTGTCATAAGAACGTTTACACTTCCAGATTGAGGAGCAACTGTAATTTTTAATATTTTATTTTGTGATATAATAACGTTTATAGTTACAGACTAAGGAATAACTACAATTTTAAACTCTTTAACTAGTGACAAAAAACGTTTATACTTCAACATTAAGGAATAGTTACACCATTTAACATTTTAACTTGTGATATAACAACGTTTACACTTCAACATTAAGGAATAGTTACACCATTTAACATTTTAACTTGTGATATAACAACGTTTACACTTCAACATTAAGGAATAGTTACACCATTTAACATTTTAACTTGTGATATAACAACGTTTACACTTCAACATTAAGGAATAGTTACACCATTTAACATTTTAACTTGTGATATAACAACGTTTACACTTCAACATTAAGGAATAGTTACACCATTTAACATTTTAACTTGTGATATAACAACGTTTACACTTCAACATTAAGGAATAGTTACACCATTTAACATTTTAACTTGTGATATAACAACGTTTACACTTCAACATTAAGGAATAGTTACACCATTTAACATTTTAACTTGTGATATAACAACGTTTACACTTCAAAATTAAAAATAGTTACACCATTTAACATTGTAACTTGTGATATAACAACGTTTACACTTCAACATTAAGGAATAGTTACAACATTTAATGTTTTACAAAATTAAAAAATAGTTACACCATTTAACATTTTATCTTGTGATATAACAATGTTTATACTTCTCTCCTTTCCACAAGAGCTGACAGGGAGCTGTTGATTAGAGATTTTCAGAATGTGCTTGTGTGTCTATTAAAACTGGACTGTTTCAGTGAGAGTAGACAGTTTGTACAAATTAATTATTATTGCCAGAACACAAAATAGCAAATTACACTAGGTGCCATACCTATTATCACATAATAATTCCGGATATCTTCACAACCATTACGACAGTTGTAGCTGTAATTACTATATACTTATTAAAATTCAAAACCACTGATTAATTTTGTTAAAACTCAATGACGTATAATATTTGTATCTATCTATTTTAATCGTTTGTTTCTAAGTTCAAGCCTCTTATCCTGTACATCGTAAGTCATGCTAAAATCATTCTTTGGTTTTGATTGTTTGAACAACAAACCCTAAACAGAACGTGCCCTACTGCTTTACTACCTCACTGGAGTTAGCAGCTGTCGCAGACACAAAATACTGAAAACCGTCTCATAACTAGACTTTGTGCCACGGCAGCCTGGTGTTAAACTGAGCACATATTTTGCTAGCTCCTCTCTATGGTTAATATCTGTTCTTTGGTGGTGTTACTCCTCGTTCCAAGTAGTCGTTAAACAAGAGGTAATATTGCTTCAATTTGTTCTTTAGTTATTTTCTATCGTAATAAATTACTAAGCTTCTGTAACTATGTCTTACGTATGTTCTGTAAACGATACGGAAAACGTGATTAAATTAATTTTGATCTTTCTTTCACACTGAAAACAACTGAACGTGTTTTCCAAGAATTTTGTGCGTTTTTATAAGTTTCGGTTTCCACGTAAGATCCTTCTTTATGTTTGCTGAACAATTCCAAATTAGTGTCTATTTAAAAAAAAATAGATATCGACTATTTTATCAAAGTTTCATAAACATATCAATGCAGTACAGAAAGTATATTTTTGCTTCAGAATGTTTTAACATCACAGGTTACTATTTGCTACAAGTAAATTACTATACAAAAGATAAGGTTTTTATAGCTACATATAACAACGTTGTAGATTCACACATTTTCTGTTTGGTTCACCCAGTTTTCACGATTACCTGAAAGAGTGTGGCGTAAAAACCTTATATTTGAGTATTAGTTTTCAGAACTTGCTAAGGTATTTGGGAAAAGCTCTCACGGATGGTCTGTGTAACAAGTAGAAGAATGTCAAAACGGAAGGAAAAGTTTTTCACAAATTTATATTATATTTTTTTAGTTTTATGAACTAAAAATTGCTTATTACATTGCTAGAGATTATTTTTTATGATGAAGCAGCTACGAAAGTTGACATCAATTTAGCTCGCTTGAATTAACGTTTTTCCAAATGAGAAGACGTTTCTTTAGACAGTGTGCAGTTTTTGCAACAGCTCTGTGTACTTTCGTACCCCGTGCCTTCATGTTTTTGAGTCGATGTTTTAGGAACTAGGTATGGTATAATGGTTACTGTATTGGGTTGCGATCTAAAGATTTATAGTACACAAACCATACCATAACTTCGCTAAGCACGTTTTGTATTTTCAAATGAGGGTGCGTTATAAGAGTAACAGTAAATCTAGTTATTCGGTTTAAAAAAATCTGATTCAACCCTTAGTGTGAGGGATGTCTTATGAGCTTTTTATGTGGCCATTCAGCTCACATATGCATAAGGTAAAATTCATACTATAATTTCTAATTCCAGTTCTTTTTAACATGACAACATCATATTTTTGAAACTAGGATATCTAATACAGCTGTATCCTTGATTTACTGACATTCATATAACCTCTTAGTTATTTGACATTATTCAAATATTTGGTAGACTTACATAAGGTAAACACGAAAATATTCATTTTAAGATTCTGGTTTGATTATTAACAATTCGTTAAAATTTCTGAGTGAAATGAACCATAAATACTGCACGTTTCATTAGCATTCCATAGATTTATTCCCCGTATTTTGGTGGCTGAGCTGTTCAATAATGACAACATTCAATTTTAAATGGCCGATCTATATATTTAAAACATTTCATTTAAATGACTGAATGAGCTATTTGCTACGTACTAGTTGTATTTCACAAAGATATTAATTCGTAGTTCTCTAGAAGATACTCGAGTGTTTAATTGAGTTGGATAACATTTCATACATTCTAAATTTGAGTTCAAGCATTCTATGCTTTAGTTCGTAACTATTCTCATATCGTAATAAATTCCAATGAAATTATAGTGAGGAGAGGTACAGAAATATTTGATAATTTCACCTATTGATAAATGTGTAGATAAGTTACTTGCCAATATATATATATATATACATATGTAATAGTCCACTTAATTACTCAATATTGTATTAAGCACTGTAAAGCTTATAAACCCAATTTATCTCAGACATTCGTGTGTTTAATTATCTATTACTAAATTACTGATTTATTTACAATTTGCTGCCGTTTCGTCCCACTTAGATTTGAAGAATCATTTCTCCTGTTATCTTACGTTAACATATTACACAATTCTCTCAGAAGTGCACTTCTCTCGTGCTAGAACCAGAGTAACGCGATAACTAATAAAAGCTATTTCCACAGTTTAACTTAGCCCGTTGTCTTGGCCATTTTTGGAAGCGCATATGTCTGACAGCTGGAAATTAGCTACTCTTCAGAAATCTGAGGGAAAAAAAAAGCTTGATGATGTTTGTCTCATGTTATTATTATATCTGTGTGTTTGTGCAAATACAATCAATACTCATCAACATTTGTTCGTAATGTTGAAATACACTTTATCTTCAGGTCTTCTATATTTCCAGATACAACATACAATCTAAAACGTACCGGATCATGCCACAACTTTATAAACAATTTAAATATATGTTCACAAAACTGTGTGTATTACTACCACAGAGTTATTTCGAATATTGTTATATATATATATATATTTATGGATTTTTCTTGTCTACTATAAGCACCCACTTTTTAACTTATCGCAAACATTAATACAGCTGCGTCGTCGCCAGTTCTCACCATATTATGACTAAAATTTGTGGTTAGAACAATTCATACTCAATAACCTGTTCCTGTCCTTGTTCTACATAGCTTCTACTATAATTGGTTATAAACCTGAGAGATTATGATGAGATCAATTTCAAGGATCATTATTTTCTGTATTTGGATTGAAGAGTCGCAGTTTATTGTGGCGCCTCTGAGATTTATTGCTGTATTAACCAATAAAACGTACTTATCTTCAGAGCTTTACAAAAAAGGCGAACATTAACACCATTACTTAAAAGTAACAAATTTCGCTGCTATCTTGACATTTAATAATTTAAAAAAAAAATTTCTTCTATCAGACTTCAAATATTCTTACTGATTGAAACTCAATCTCTATAGGTGATTATTAAGTAATTATTATGAGTTCTCGTGATACGCTTCTGAAATTAGTAATTTGATACCATTAAGGTTTTCAAATCACGAGTCCGATTACTAATGGTATTATAAGCTTTATTAGCAGTCTGGATTTAACGTGCTTAATTACTGATATAGTAGCTATATACATTTTACTACTGGATAAGTAATCTGGGATAGGCTTTTCCCAAGCACAAATATGTTTCATAAATGAAGCATTTGTTTTGAACTTTCTCGCCGGGAACTGCACTCCATTAGTTTCAGTATTTGTTTTTAGCAGGATGAAGTAATAATCTTCTATTTTAATATTTTTCATTTTCCATTGTAATTTTCTTTAAACAGGTACATAAATATTAGTTTATTTATGGGGAAGAAGGATCTTCGTGAGAAGAACTATGAAGATAGCGGCACCAATCAGCCACCGTATTTATTATATATTTTGGCAAAACTTTTTTTCATAATAGCCATTATTATTTTAATAATTCTTTAATAAATTTTTAAATATGGTCACTGCTTTATATATTTGCATACGTGATAACTTCTTTTTACGAATTTCTTTCATTTCCTCAGCATTAAATATACAAAGACTTGTATACTCACACACGCTCAAATATTTACGACTTGTTCTTTACGTGAAAAAACGTTTAAAAGAGTAAGTTTTCATTTATGAAAGCATAATGTTAATTGAAAATTATTAGAATGGTAATATAACAAAAAAATGCAAAAAACTGAACGTGGGATCGCTTCAAAATATTGACAAAAGGTGGTATAAACATACTATGTTTATACAGATAATTTTATTGTATGTAATTAAATGTGTCATTAAATTACCAAACTGAAAACCACATGCAAAAGTCTATGACATACTTAAATTAAAAATTATCCAAGGTTTTCGAAGAAATGGTTGTTACTTGTTTTCAAATATATTAATTTATAAATGATTTAATATACAAGTGTTTCTTTTTCCAAAATATCAGTCTCTCTGAAAAAAAATGGATTTTTAATAGCCTTATCTGAAAATTATGTGATAAATTGAGGAAATATTTAAAAGTTAATATAAGTTTTAGATCATTGGATAAAAGTTGTAAATGTTGAATAGCTAATAAAAGTCTGAAAATCTGGGACAAAAAACGTAAATGTTGTGAAACTAAAGGACAGAAGTAGTGAGAACTGAATAAGTACATTTCCCAGAAGTAGTGGATATTGAATAACTGTGTATGTTTCAGATGATGGGACAAAAGTACTGAATATGAAATAGTTCTGTAATTTGGAGAAACTAAGCGTTTGTTATCATTTCATTAAGTTATATTTCATTTTTCATGTCTTGATTATTAAAATTTGTCTTCATTACTGAAAGCCTAGATTCAGCTCTATTCTCTATTTTAGGCTATTGGAAAAGTATATTGTGAACAGAATCGAACCCATATTCATCTTTTTAAAAAATTGATTTTTAACTAAATGATTCACGTTGCTCTGATATTGCTGCTCTAAAGTTTCCTCGCAGTAATTTATTTAATTATTAGTGTAGAAATATTTTAATTTCTACAGTTCTTGTTTTTAAAGGTGTCTTCTTTTGTAGTAGAAACACTTTCGATAGAGATAATGAGGTTGATAACAGCAAGTAATGAGGAAAGTTGAAGATATTAGAACCCATTTTATTTCGCTGTGGCCACACCAATAGCACCTATTGCATTTCACACAAACTTTAAACAGTTTGCATAAAATATTTTATAATTTTTTAAGAATATATATGGAACAGAGAAGAACAAAATATCACTATTTACTTTAAAATCATTACCGCGTTAATTGCTAGTTCTGATCTAATTAGATAGTTTCCTTTATGTTTGTTGTCCTTTTTTGTTTGTTTTATGGAGGGAGCAAGCCATATTGGGCTATCTTCTAAAAATTCAACCCCATATTTTATTGTTATAAATCTAAAACGCAACGCTGTACCACCGAAGCACAGTTGGCTTTGATCAGAAGTCAATGGTAATATATTTTTTTTTATGATAAAGACTTGTAGCTTTTAGAAAACTTTACAATTTATTTAGACACTGTTAATGGTTTAAGCTAAAACTAGTTTCTAGACAGCGCTCATGATTTTCGTCACTTGCTATAGCATTTTGAACGCCGCCGAAGAAATGTGTTATAAGACAAAAAGCATTTAGTTAAAAGTAAAAACTAGAACTCACATATTTATATGTTATGCTATTAGATTACTTTACCTAAATTGTACTCGCACCCCTATTTAAATAAACTTATAACAAGTAAAATAATAACAGAAAATATATTTCAAAGATTAAATTAATAGTAGACATTTCCCCTCGATGCACTATCGTCACAGATTATAGAGATTTAACGTAAAGTAGGCGTGAGCGATCAGTTATTGTGTTAAACCTTAAAAGAAAATAGTCATTAATAAATTAAATTACTGTTCCAGCATTCCAATTTAAAATATATTAACAAAAGAAATTTTCAATTTGCTTAATTTGGTTTGCTAAATGTTTATAGATTTTCAATAGCAGAACAGTATAATAACGTTTCAGTACTATTACCACCACTGTAGAAATATTAAATATTCAGCAATGATTTTCATTCCATCTCTTTTTAACTCACTCAAGGCTTTTAATGTTTAAATAGGCCTATTGTTATTTATACTGTTAAAATCTGCTTATTCGGCTGAAGTAAAGATTTTCCGATAGAGAACTAAAAAATCACAGTAAGTTCACTCAAGTTTCACAATTACTGGGCCCGGCAAGGCCAGGGGGGGGGTTAAGGCATTTTACTCGTAATCTGAGGGTTGCGGGTTCGAATCCCCATCGCACCAAACATGCTTGCCCTTTTAGTCGTGTAGGCGTTATAAAGTAACGGTCAATCCCACTACTCGTTGGTAAAAGAGTAGCCCAAGAGTTGGCGGTGGGTGGTGATGACTAGCTGCATTCCCTCTAGTCTTACACTGGTAAAATAGGGACGGCTAGCACAGATAATCCTTGTGTTGCTTTGCGCGAAATTCAAAAACAAACAACACAAACACAACTACTGTAACTTTAATTCAAACAAGTCACACAACAAGAAACAAAGACTATAGAAGAATGAACAATAAAAACCAACTTATGTCGGTAAATCATTTAAAATATTTATATAAAATATGAGTCAAAACATTGTTCATGTTACAGCTTCTCATATAACCAAGAAAGGAAGGAAAATTATTGAACGCCACGTTTTCTCTCACGTATTATACTAAATAAATGCAAATTAGCATTTTGCCACAGATATATAAAAATAAATGTCCCGAATAATAATATTCAGAGCATTAATAAATATCAGATTTGACAAGTTTTTACTTTGCACGAAGATGACATGACAAGCAAATTGTAGCATTTGAAGAAGCCAAAAATAATAATGCTTTTTTTAAGTATTTAGTCAGACCCAAAGACATATTTCGTTTTTTCTCTCCTATTCATGCGGGGTGTAACTTATTGGTAAGTCTTATCGAACTGCAAATCAGATGTTTATGGTTTGCCACAAAAACACTTTTTGCATTTTGGGGTGAGGGTGAGCCGTAAAAGTAAGAGCCATATTATCGGACCAGAGTATTTCAAGATTTGGTGTTAGGTGCCTTTGTCCTTTACTCTGGTCCGTTCACTCAAAATTAGGTTATGAATCTGGTGTTTCTTTGTTTTTGAATTTCGTGCAAAGCTACACAAGGACTATCCGAGCTAGCCGTCCCCAATTTAACAGTGTAAGACTAGAGGAAAGGCAGACAGTCATCACTACCCACCTCCAACTCTTGAGCTACTCTTTACCAACGAATAGTGGGGTTGACTGTCACTTTATAACATCCTCACGGCTGAAAAGGTAAGCATGTTTGGTGTGATGGAGATTCGAAACCTCGACCCTCAGATTACGAAACGGGCGCCTTAACCATCTGACCATGTATAGATCTGATGCGTTCATGTGTGGTTGGTATAACTGAGTTTGCATCTATAGTCGTGAGAGTATCAACACGATCACATTTTACTGACACTTTTGTCTGCATTCAGAACATACTTGCACTCTTGCCTCATATCACCTTCTTTGATCCTTCTATTTGGTAGTTTTAAATCAATGAATTCTACTGTTTGAACTAACGATATTTCTATATTACCATATTTTATACAGTTTAGCGTGTTAGCAAATGTTTGCATAACATTTGTGATTCCTTGTGTACATGAATAATGGTGCACGGGTAAACCAATCCCCCATTACTAAATGTTTGAATGTTAAAATCATCATCTAAAACAAATGAAGAGTTACACGTACAAAGCTGTAGACAAACATGAGAGTTGCTTCCATGAAAGCCCGCTTCTCTAACGTGAGAAGGGTCAGTATCACTACAGCTAGAAGTACATAAACGATCCAGTTATAGTGATATTAATAATTACATTGTATATGGTGGTAAATAGAGATAAACAAGATTTAAACTGTAATAAAATAAATCTATATTAACTGAAATATAATGAACATAGAAAACCTAACAGAACTCTATGAGTGTGAACTTGACATTATTAATCTGGGAGACGTGCTATATATTAGGCCACGCACAGCCCAAGTCTTGAGAAAAAAAAAAGAAATTTCCAATTTTATGGATCAGACCTTCTCAGTCCAGCTTCAGCGAGTGAATCTCGGAAACCGTCACCTAAGAAATGTTAATCTCCTGAAACTCAGACAGTTATAATCAGCAGAGACCTCTAGAAATGAAAACACCTGACACACAGCTGCAACAATTTCGTACCAATATAACACTGACCAACATATATTGCTAACTTAGACAATAACCAAGAGAAATGTAATCACCTTCTGCTTTTGAGATTAGCACTTAGGCCACGTCCTCACAGATACATGAAGATACTGTTCTCACACCAACAGCTACCCAAAATAAAATAACGTATAGTTAAAATATTTAATATCTTTACTTATATAAGTAAATTAAAGAGATTTAATGTATTGAAATTCCTGATACCCATTACAGACAGCGCAGATAGCCCTTGAGAAGCTTTGCGCGAAATTCAAAAAACAAAACCATTACAGATATATATATATATCTTTACATTACGTATTTTTTAGAAATGTTTCATTTATTATATGATATGATATTGCTAATTTGTATCTAAGTAGCTTTTTTATAATACAATGGGATTTTTCTACATCCAATGAATCGTGAAAATTTGTGATATTTACAATATTCTGCAGGGTCGAGCGTGGCCTAAAAGTTAGAGACCCGATCTATGGTTTAATGTTTCACTGCCGAAAAATAAATTTTGCACTCTGCAGTTTAAGGATGTAAATATATTAAAGGAAAGATAATCAAATCCCAAATATGATTAGAGAAGTCCAAGAACTATTGATGAGTGATGAAGACTGTCAAATTTACTTTACCCATCATTTGACAATTAGGAATGGTTTGCGAATCTAACCTTTGTGTGGCTATGCGCGAATATCTGACACGAGAAGAAAATAGTAGCTCTTAAAAAATGATATAAGTATGATAATTCATAGAAATTACCTTTTGTCTTCCGTATTTTACCGTTAATATGATAAGTTTAATTTATTTAAAAACAATATACTAATCATATGACATTTTCTTGAGTAAGTTTATTTATAGTAGGATTCTTTTAGTCCTAGATACGTTTGTTGTTTTTTTATGATACATCCCCTTATAAGTTAAATATTGTAAAGATTTCAACTGTTAAACCTTTTCGTTTACTTAACTTACGACACTATCCAGTGGTACAGCGGTATGTCTTCTGACTTACAATGTTAGAAACGGAATTTCAATACCCTGGTGGACAGAGTACAGACATCCGGTTGTGTTGCTTTGTGCTTAAATTCAAACAAACGAATTAGTTTAAGACAACAGAACAGCGACTGTTTCGATTTTGACCAAATTTCAATTTCAAAATTTAAACCTAACGAATATATGCTTAAACAAACTCCTGACTGGTTAATTAATACTATGAAAACCATAGGTAAGTTAATTAAGATATGATAACAAACATTTGTGCGTGTGTCATTGGATGCTAATTAACTCATAAAAGTCTCATGTCTTGTGATACCATACTCTTGAAGCGTGTCTTGCAATACTAAGCTGATTTTATGTAGTGTTTGTTAAGCCTTTTTTTTTTCAAATATTAAGCATCAAATGTTTGTTGAATTAAAATGGTTAAACTTATTTATGAAGACATGACGAACACTACACTTTATTGCAGTGGATGTCAGAAAAGTTATAAGCTGTACAACAAGTATGTCCTGTCAGCAATATTTTTCCTTTTTTTTTTTTTTACTTCTTAAAAGTTTCTATCATGTAAAATATAGCTGAAAAATACAATTTCCTCGGCATCACGGCCATGCCTAACTCTGTTCTAGCAGATTAGCTGCATTACCTTTTTAATAAGGAACTTAGGCAGGTTCTAACTTTTTATTTTGTTTGCTTCTTTTATGGAAATTCTGAAACGCTATAGCTGTTTTAAGTATCGCGTATGAAAAACAATATTTTTCAAACTTGAGGCTTTTATTAAACTAGTTTCGATTTTATGCGTGTGTTTTCAAGATTGTTTTTGTTAAACAGCACTTATATTGATAAAGTATTCGATTAGAAATGTTTTTCAACATTTCGAAGGTTTTATCATGAAGAAACGATTATTGAGATACGTTTACGTTATTTGTCTTTAAATGATGTCGACACTGCCAAGATATTCTTTCTTAACAAACGAGTCTTTATCACGACACATCTAAAGTCTCTGAATCTTAAGCTACGAATATCGATTTGGTCAAGCAACGCCCTACCCATCCTCACTTTTTCTTCTTTTTCAGACAGATTAAGGGAAAGTGTATCTATCTTAAACAAATTTCAATGTTTTCATTAGATTCCTCGCCTGTAAGCCCCAGTTGGAACAGCGGTAAATCTATAGAATTGCAACACTAAAATCTGGAGTTCGATTTCCTACGCTGGACACAACAGAAAACCCAATAAAATATTAATTTGAAATTGCGATAACAATTCTCTCCCGCATAATAATTTATGTTACTTGATTCGTAGTTTTTCTTTCAGTACGCACTGAAACTCAGTATATGTGGTTGGTTTGTAAGCATCATACTTGGACGTGGTTTGGGTGAACTTTAAAATATACTGCATTCAGAAAGTTTGACGCAATAGGATTATCTTGCTTTCGGTATTACGATGCAAGCGAATTTGTATGACGTTCATGGCTGTGAATCACATCTGCAGCATGAGATACAGCGGAAAAGACGCATTTTGAGCTTCTACTAATTATGTTCATTGAGCTCCGTATGCTTTCATTGGCTTCCTTTCATGATGAGTTTGTTATCGAAATAATTCCACTTTACGATGATATTAGAACTTTTTAAACATTAATTTAGAAACTTCGCAAACTTTATGTTCCTTGTAAAAAAATGATTTAACATGAAATGTTTAATTAATAAAGTACGTTTTAATTATACGAGTCACTGGATTTAATATCTATCTTTGTTTAATTAGTTCATTAGTATATTTTTTACCCACTAATAGAATACATTCCCAAGGTAATAGAACAATATTCATCACATTCTTGTAAGTGTATGTATCAATGAAGATGACTTATATATTTAAAAGGATATTTTTTCTTACTAAAAAAATTTTGCGGGTTGTGGCCTAAAGGTTAACGTGTCAAACTTCGGATCGAAGGGTTTTAGGTTAGCGCCGAGACACAGCTGAACACGTTCAATTTATTTCATTATTTGTGTCCCCCATTGGCACAGTGGTATCTCTGCAGACTTCTAACGCTAGAAACCGAGTTTCAACACCCGTGATAAACAGAGCAAAGATGACCTCTTGTGACGTTTTGTGCCTAATTAGAAACAAACAACCAACTGCTTGTTCATTATAAGTGTCAGTCAGTCCCTTTATTCAGTTTACAACAGAAAAAAGTATTTGTGACGGCAGGTGTTGCTGACTAACGTTCTTCATTCTGATCAATAACTCGAAATTGGGATTGACAATACCTGAATCCTGGCTGTTTAGCTCATGTGTCACACAAGATATCGTTTAGGTTTAAAGTATCACATACCCTACTAAACTGGCATTCATAAAGTATGATTGTCATCAATGTCATTCACTGGAGGGAAATTACGTATAGTAGTGAGTGCAAATATCTGGTAATACAAAAAAATTATAAGAACTGAGTGGATTAAGCTACAGAATATTGTTGATTTATGTTACAAACCATCACTTCTCTTAATCGGATAATTTTCTGCCAATATCTTACACACAGAACCTGTAAAACATTTACAGCCTTTTTAGTGCTCTTAATGGTATAGATTTATTAGATAAACACTGAGTGTCCATTCTGAGCTGTGTTCTCGTCATCCTTCTTCTTCAACCAAATATTACATCTCTAAGAAATCCGCTAACAAAATTTGTATTGACGTACGTTTATATTCAAACAAAGGATATCATTATAAATGTAGGTATAATTAGAAAGACATTTATCTCAAGTCTGTTAGAAACTGTTATAAAGTTTTATTAGTGTTTCCACCTGGGGTTATATAATCTGTTTAGTTTCAATACGTCTGCACAGGTCTGGCCAATTATACGTTGAACTATGCCAAATTTAACAATTGATTGGATAACTTGACGACGTAGTGTTGTTTTCTTTCTCTTTCGAAACCTCACAAGAATAGATAGAAACAAACATATTCATCATAAATCATCACATCAGTGTTGAAACGGGGCTAATTTGAATGTGTGTTTTTCGTGTTTTAATATATTTTATAACTTATGTTCGGACACTGATGGAAAGAAAGCTTGATATTTATTTTTATTCTAAACTTCTAGATATAATCAATATACACATGGAAGCAACTTAATTTTAACAAAACCGTTTTCCTTTTGAATATGCAACCAGATTGATAGACACAACTTCTGTAAAGTTGCTATAAATGTCTGTCTCTACTTATTTTAATTGAAATCTTCTCTAAGTAAAGATATAAGAATGATATAAAGGAAAGATTTAGTATGTGTGTCATCAACGAAATGTAACCTGTCGGAAACTCTTTTTAGTAGTATATATAGTAGTGTAAATATATGGGTGTGTTGAGCCAAGGATTCTTCTACAGTGGGTGTCTGTGACCTGAATTCGACAATAAACGAACATCACGCACTCCCCTTGTTTTAAGGTAATATATATATGTATATATATATTTGAAATAAGTTAAACATTTGTACAAAATTATTTATATTATGGGAAGCATAGTTATATCTTAAACACTATATAGTTCTCTTCTTGTTGTCAAAAGCCATTTTGGGCCAATTCAGTTAACAAGCCAAACTATTTGTCTTCATTTCTATCGCAATGGTATCCGTGTAAAATTCACTTACGCTGTCTCGTGAGTTACCACACTTGTATCCTGAAATTCTAATAATCGTCTGCTTTTTGTACTTCTAATAATCATCTGCTTATTGTACATCCAATAATTGTTTGCCTTTTGTTGAATTCAAGTAATTTACAACACCGTTTAAAGAGACAAATTATTCTTTTTATCTTATTCAAACTGCTAATATCACTTTAACATATCATTCGGTAGACCATTCACACCCACGACGGTTAACTTTGCATCTTCTAACTGACCAAAATTCTCTTTCACGTGACTTTATTTTTTCTCTCCTTCTATTTGTTTGGTCGCAGCTACTTATACGTCTATCACTTAGGCCTTCTTAACTTTCCGTAACCTCAACGTTAACGAATTAAAAACACAGTGTTCGATAGCCTCGACATGAATGAGTTACAAACCCAAAATAAATAAATTAATAACACTTCCTACACTAAACAGCCTGCTATATCTAACATAATGATTTGTCTAATTACGAATTATAATCTAGGACTTTACTCGTAGTGTAGATGTTTCAACAAAAATGAAAAGCAACTATAAAAAAAGGATGCAATGTTTAATAGAAAAATTAAATTACTAATATTTTGAAAACTAGTTATAAGCAACACATTTAAAGTTTTGAAACAACTATTTGCAAATATTTATATATTTATTTCAATGTAACATTTCACCTTTAACGGTCACACACGTTGACATAAAACCTCGCAATAACAAATGGTATGAACAATTATGTAATTTGTGTATATGCTGCTTTGTGATGATTTTTAATTATAAAATATTTTAGAGAATAAATTAAACCCTACATAATACAAGCTGTGATATAAAGAAACTTTTAATTGAGTTTATTCAGCATTCGTAGTTGTAACACAAAGCAATATTTAATTAACTCATTATTCTTAGCGTGACACAAAATGGCATTAAGTAGTTCAGTATTCTTAGGCATAACATTAAACAACATTTAGTTAAGTTTTCTCAACATCCCTAGTTGTGACAGAAACAGCATTTAGTTGAATTAACTCAGCATTCTTAGACGTGACACAAAATAGCAGTTAGTTGAGTTATTTCGGAGTTTATAGGCATGACACAAAAGTACTTGGTCACTTTACAAATTATACTATCTTAAAAATTGTTTTGTTTTTAACAGTATATTTGTATAGAGGGAATATTAAACTAAAAACATAGGTTAATACCTCTAGTGGATACAGTGTAAATAACCCAATATGTAATTTTGTGCTTAAACAAGCAAAACTCTTTTACGCCATTAACCCTAGTATCAAACGGAGGAATGTTCTTTATATGCATTTACATTTCAGAAGAACTTTTGTTTAATTTGTTTGTTTCATGACTCTTCACATTAAGATAATAATTTGGTGAACATCAAATATTTCAGAAAATGTATTTTATACATTTGGAATAATACGAACTAACTGCTAGTACTCAATATTTCTAAACGCGTCAACCATTTCTCCTCAGAGCATTTTTGTGGAGAACTGATTTTATTTTGTCTTTTGTTCTACATTGAACCGTTCCGAAATTAAGAAATAAATAATAACTGAAGTTAGAAAATGATAAGAATTAGTTTATATGGTGTTTAAAGTTTCAAGAGTAAGGTATCCGATTTTAGATATGTCATTAGTCTGTCGTATGTCGTTCAGTGTGACAACATAATTTGAAATACCTCCAGCTACCATAATCTGCTGTCTTAAAAGTATTTCTGATGGAAGTATAGCGTGTGTATTTATTCTTGGGCAACTCTAGCTAATATTTGAGACTTACTTATATGGGTGCAATTTTATTTTTATGTCCTTTGTTTCATTTTGTTTTGTTTTGTTTTTTGTTCTCGTATCCTAACTACCGTTCGAAACTGTTAACCAGGAGAAAACTTAGATTTCCACATATATACCAGACTGAACCATATACTGTTCTTCGACAAAAGAAGCAAAAAACAAACGAAAAAACGTACAAAACAGATTATATTAAGCAACTAAGTCATACTATGTATATAAATATATATATATATATGTTCGTCTTAGAACTGCACTGTCGCTTAAATTCGGGCCTTGTTAATTCAGTTAGGTCAAGTTAAAGCAGAATTCGTCAATCCAGTTAATTTTAAGCTGAGTAAAATTTGGTTGGTTGGTTGAATTAGCGTTTTATGGCGCAAAGCAACTTGGCTATCTGCGCCAAACATCCAGTAAAAAGTTAAAATTAAAGTAAATTTAGTAAAATTCATAAAAGGAAATTAAGGTAAAACAAAACAAAGTTAAAAAAAAAACATAAATAGCATAAAACCAATGTTTACATCTAGGCTACAATGTTAAGAGAAAACTACAGTAATACAAGTTGTAAAGGACTTTCTGTAGCACAACTGTAATTATCATAACTCGCCAGGAAGACTAACATGAAAGTACAAAAACCACCGTTAGTCACGTGAAGTTGGCTTTTCTAGTCCTGGTTCCGAGTTATTTGACGTTTTTCATCAGTTTGGTTAGATCACAAAAAAAACGAGTGTCGTTTGTCTAGTTAGTTTGAGTAAAATACGATATCTTCAATCCACTTAGATTGTGTAAAATCAAGTCTCGTCAAACTAGTTAGATTGAATAAAATCGGTTTTCGTCAATCCAATAATCTTTATCTCGAGTAAAATTGGGTTTCGATAGTTTACTTATATCGCGTAAAGTCAAATCTCTTTAAACTATTTGATTGACTAAAGTCGGTTCTCATTAATCCAGTTGACTTTTCCCCCAATAAAGTCAGTCGTCAGTCCACTTAAGTCGAATAAAATCAGGGATCGTCAGTCACGTTCATTTTATCTCGAGTGAACTCGGGTCTCGTCAAACTAGCTAATTTGCAGTTGAACGAAATCAGGTATCGTTATTGCAGTTGGTTAGCTCGAGTAAAATTAGGTTTCATCAACCTAGTTAGATTAAGTAACAGCAAGTCAATCCAATTAACTTAAGTCGAGTAAAATCGCGTCTTTTCCATCGAGTTTTATATTGGATATAATCAGTCCAGTTTGGTCGAGTTTTTATTATAAAAACAATACCCAAAATATTGTTTTTTTCAAACTTCTCAGGAATGATAGATAGACAGATGACCTGGACAGTGGATGTATAGTGTCAGGAAATAATAATGGGTGCAGTTTGTTAGGTACATTTAAAATCAAAATAGGTAAAGGCCAGTTGTTTATAATAAGCATTCACTTGGTCAGTCTGAATATTTCCCATTTAATTTTTTTTTTAATTGTACGTGAGCAACTCTAAGCTTAATTGTTAAAACACTCTTTCAAACTTTAACACTCCTACGAAAAGTGGGGCCTAATAGGCCCCAGAGCAACTTGAAAGGTTATTAATATTAGGCTAATAATTTTGTATTTAAATGAAATTGCCATTTAAATCCATTAATGAATGGATTAACGAGATTCTCACTGTCCCTATCTACTATCTAGCGAAACCACAGCCAGGGGAACGGGCTTGGAGAAATCAAAACTAGAAACGTCTTTTCGTAGGAGTGTTAATTATTCCTCACAAGTAATGGGTTCCCAGGTCCTAAACAAGAGAAACGGGTGTCGCACATTTTGAAATGCTTTTTGTGGACCTTCAGAGGATGGTTTCAATCGTTTCAGTTTGTTTTCTTTTTCTATTTGTAAAATATTACGGTCGAATGTTCCATTATGACGATTTGTATATCTTCTAATGTATTAGCTGTTAAACAAAAAGTTCTGTTTTGCTCAAATTTCTACGTAAGTTTATTGTACTCAAATTTCATAATTTCTGAATATATAATAACAATACGGCTTCTCGGATATGAATCTAAATTTTCTAACAAAAAATATTTCATTTTCCAATACTTGATTTCACTCAGCATTACCGTGACGTCAGAGAATAGTTTGGAGTTTTTTTATGTTGACATTGGTCTATCCTCGTAATTAGTGTGATAAATTGCTTAACATTTAGCTCAAAATTCGTGTCGTGATATACCACTCAACATGATTCACACTTTTAGACGTGATTTTGTTATAAGTGTGACAGTCAATCCTGTTATTAGATTAAAAGTAACTATATAAGCGGTGAGTATTGCTGACTAGTTGGAGTCCATATGCTGAGAATTTGCAAATTAGCGACAGTTGTAACTTAACCTTAGATGTCTTTGACTTGACCGTTTAATCTATGTGTTATATAGGATACCGTTTTGGTTTAAAATACCGATATTTGTATATTCATTCTAATGAAGGTGTTTTATTTATATTATGTTTTGATAAAATACATCAATAACAAGAAAACTGTCATCAACACGAATTCTGAAAACATTATACGGAACTATGTGATAGATGTCTTTATACAACAAAGCTATGATGCTAAAACATAACTTTGTACAACAAAGCTATGATGCTAAAACATAACGTAAACATTAAAACTTATTCAAGTCTTTAAATTCTGTTTGAAACTGACATAGAAAAATTTTCAGAGTTTTAATCTCGCAGTCGTTAGGAAATTAAAAAAAACCCATATATTCCTGTTTTTCTACGTAAGAATGAAAATATTAGAAACTTAAAATAACTGCTTGTCACGATGCCAACGGATGGAAATGTTTCAACTTTATGGGAAACACTTTTCTCTGAATGGCTTGTTAAAAGGAAAAACCTCTGTTATCCTGAAATGACAACAATCTTGATTGACTAAATGTTGTTACGACTTAACGAAATTTTGAATAACAGTTGTTTTGTATAAACGAAACAAAATGTACTTAGAAGGCTTTTTTATGTGTTTGGTCTGTAACAGTTTTTCGTAGTTGATGTGATATATATGCTATTTTCTCACATAAAGGAGCATGTATATATAAATTAGACTACTGAGCTCATTGTATGTTTGTTAATTTTTATATTGTTAAGCGTTGAATAAAATATACAATAAAGATTTAATACTACGTGAAATGATAAAAAATAATTAGTTTTAAACTTTAAATTAATAATTTTTTTGAATAAAAGTTTTACTGAAACCCACACTAAAACTTACATTGTCCATTGTTTTAGGATTACCAATAAGTTAATTAAAATAATGCTCTTCATTCATTGTAAACAAAATTTTATTCGCATAGGATCTCAGAATCTCCACACCCTCTGCTGCAAAATGTATTACATCATTTGTGTGTGTGTGAACTTAAAAATCATGTTCAAAGTATCTGTTGACTAGTAACATATTTATCTTTAATACTACACTAGCATTTAAACAAAACCTGATTTGTTGAAATGAACTAAGTATATTTATTAAATTTGATTTCACTAAACAGTGTGACTGTAACTTCACTTCACACATGTCCTTATTATACTCACTATTGGAAACCAAAAGTTAAGAATAAAATGTTGAATCAGCTTTTATATGATACATATACATCAAAATCTGAAACAGTTGTGTAACACAAAGTAAAAACTCACACTGACACAGTTGGGTGAGATGTGTTTAAATTATTTTCAGTCTTATTGTGATATTTCATCTTCCTGAAAGTTACGGAACCTGGCGAAGTTCAATGATCTTATACAACAGACATCTTGTTTTCTGAGATTCCAACTAAAACTGTCACAACTCATCGAGTCTAAAACGTTTTGATAACAAGTGAAAACCTCGTTGTTAATAACTTAAAATACAAAAGGTGTAGTAGTTTAGCAACGTTGAGTTCAAGGGTTTTTCGATGTTTTATTGAGCGTTTTTCTATGTTATAATGTCACCCCAAACAAATTATATTATTTAAAATATATAAATGATAAAGTAAAAATAAAACGTTACAGCTGACCATAATTAAAGCTTTGTCTTGGAATACTGCTGGGAGATTAAAATTCAATTTCATCCTTATAAGATAAAAGGTATCTGAGTGATTGCCTGTCTTATCCTGAAAAATATCTAGGACGGCCTAAGAGTTAGGACTTTCGACTCTCTAGGTCGCAGTTTCCAATCTCGTCACTGAACATATTCGTCCTACCAGCTGTGAGGCCATTATAACAAGAAGGTTAATCCTGCTATTGGTTATTAAATAGTAGCTCAGGATTTAATGGTATACAGCATTAGCTAACTTTCTTCTCCCTAGTCTATCTCTTCAAAATTAAATAAGACTGGCGCAGATAGTCCTCGAGTAGCTTTGCGCGAAATTCAGCAAAAACGAACACATTTTTCTGAAGTCTGCTGTAGTTATAGTTATTTTCAACCTTGGAAAGATAATTTCGCTTTTGTTCTTCTTTAGTATGAAGAAGAAAAGGAGCAAATATTTCTAATAAAAAATCTGAACTTTTACAAAATTCTTCTCATGATATCTTCCCAAAAAACATTTTTCTTCCTTACAAAAGCAATAGAATCCTTTATTTATAACTATTATGACTACACAGGCGAATTCATTTCTTTGAACAGCATTATCATAGACAAAGTTGTAATGTGTTTGAGCCATTTTGTTGATGGAATGAGAACAGTATTTTTCATGTGGACATTTTAAGTAACTGGATGATCATTCGTAAATTTCCTTTAGTTAACTATATTTACAGAGAAAAAACAGGTTAAATATAAAGAGTGTTCATTTCCATCTGCTTTACCAAAAATTGCTTTAGATTAAATGAAACTACAATCATTCGAAACGCTGTTTCCATATGATTATTCTGCTCTTCACGGATAGATAATCTTTTATGGCCCTAAATGTTCAGACAATACGCGAGTATCATTTAAAGGAAAAAAAAACAGAACCTTCCGGTTCAGTTGCTTTTTTGTACGCAAGTGATAATGAAACATATATAGAATAACAAGAAAGAGACTTGAAATAATCTTACTTTACGCTTAAAACACAAAGTTCACAAAGGAAATGGTTGTTAAAGACAAAACAATCATTTGTTAAATTATTTACAATGTAGAAGATAATAAACCATTTTTATTTGTAATGAAATAATTTAAAATATTAATTACTTATTTTTAAATATTTGTAGGAAGCAGTTGTTTATTGTAAACTAATAATAAACACGAAGGATTCATTTTCTGCTAACTTAATCGAACTAATAACAAATCGGCTGGACTTGATATAACACTTTCATAAGCATACAAAACACCGTAGTTGATGTGTGAGATATTTCAGTTAATCTTCTGTGAGTTCTGGTATTGTACTTTTTTAATATTAATTTAGCCACATTTGAGACATAAAAATGTTTTTTCAACTTGAAAAGGGTTAATATAAAAAAAATTGTTGTAATTTTTAAATACTCAATTGTAAGTAAAGTATTGACGGTGTTCGTTAGTCTTGAACTTACAGCAACTTGGTTAAAAGCAATAAACAACTTATCTACAGAAGGATGCTCGTAATGTCTTTTGTTTGTTTTCCGATATCCACGCAGAGCAACTCAAGTTGTTCCTAATCTTAAGCTAACATACTAGAAGGAAAGTGTTTTCAAGAACATACACCGCCAACTTTTGAGATATTTTTACTGACCTCTTTTCTGGCCGAACAGTGGAATTTGACAACCACCCTTTTAACGTGCGCACCCAAAGTCCTAAGCGCAATTTTTTTAACGATAACGGGACACAAACATTGGACATGTAAGCTTACAGCTCGGGAACCTATTCATTGAATCACTCGGCTCTGTTCAATATCTATGATGAAATTTTACTATCTAACCATATTTCTCCTGTCCATCCCCATTTGTTGTAATTCAGTTGAGATTTGGTGATTTGAAAGTGCAGATTTTGCTTAAATCTTTTAATCTGTCAGAAAATTCTCTTATTCCATGATTATCAAGTAATGAGGAAAGTTAAAGAAATTGCCACTGGAAGTAGCCTCTGAACAATGCGTCATTAACAATTAAAATTAAACCTGTGAAAAAAAATGAATCAAATATATTTAGATGTATTAAGACGACAGAAAAGTCATTTCCATAAACTTCTTCAAAACATGTAATCAAATGTAAAACCAATTACTTAAAGCTGTAGGAGCAATATCTGGTATTCGAGAAATAGATATATTGTCGTCACCTTAGATAAAACATGTTTATTTAAGTATATCCGAAAATGTGACCATTTATTATCTTACCAGCGATACAACATGATAACGTACTGGTAGAAAACGTACTTAAAAGGCTTAAAATAATTGTGATGGCTGTAGGTTATATATATATTGGTAAATTAAACTCGAACAACAGACATAAATTATAAGGCAAACTCTGTATACTAACGTGTTCACACTAATATACCACAAGAAAATCTCACTGGTTGTAAATAAGGTGTAGAGTCATCAAGGCAAACCATCGACCTAATACGCAAACACAAACAAAAATTCATACTACACCTTCAAAGATACGTTCAAGGGACTTGTGTGTCTTTAGGCCGCTCAAACTGGTCTTCGAAATTTGTTATCTTTGAACAGTTCATGAACATTGGAAAGTACAGTTACGACAGAAAGTGTTTGTACCCCTGCGTCTCGAGTCTCGAGTGGTTTTTTGCTTATAACTTAAAACGTATCACGAGTAGGCTAATAGAAGTACAATATATTATAAATATTATATTAATACACATCTACATAAATTTTTATGTAAATTAAACCACAAATAAACTGTTTATAAACAAATAACCAAAAATAGGAGGAGCAGAAAGTGTTCGTACAGTTCAGAACGTGTGAAAAAAACTGATATTCCCGTAAAAATTTTGTTTAGTTTGGCGAATAAACTACATTATATCATTCTAGAACTAGACACTGGGTTCATAATTATTGGAATTTAACCAGCAAAAAATGTACTTCCGGCAATTTAGCGCCGTCTCCGTCATTATCTGCTTGGTCATCATGGTGAACAGGAAACAACTGTCTAGTGATTTTAAAAACCGAATTATTGTAAAATACAAGTCTCGTGTGTCTCTTTCTGGTATTGCTACATGACTTAATATGCCGAAATCTACTGTTCAAAGCATAATTGCCAAGTTTAAGCTTACAGGATCAACTGCTAACCTCCCTCGTTCCGGATGCCTCACAAAAAATTGCAGAAAGAACCAAGAGGAAAGTTCTCAGAAAAGTTAGTAGGAACTCTCGTTTAACACGTAATGATATACAGAAACTGGTAAGGGAAACTGGGGTTGAAATAAGCACCTCTGCAGTTACGAACATGTTACGCTTTTCTGGGTTCAAAGCATGCCGCCTTCGTAGTAGTCCATATTTAAAGCCTGTTCATTTAGAAGCATGATTGAGGTATGCAAGAAAGCATGTAGATACACCCTTTACCTATTGGAAGAGTATTCTTTGGATCAGACTAGACTAAAATCGAGCTTTTCGATCACAATGATGTTTGCTATATTTTCCGTAAGAAGGGGGGAACGAAATCTTCTAAAGAACACCGTCCCTACAGTTAAACACGGAGGTGGCTCGATCATGCTATGGGGTTCCTTCATCTCTTCTGATGTAGGCAGCTTTCACCGCGTCAACAGAATCATAAAAAAAAAGAAGAGTACATTGATATATTAGGCACTTACATAAAGAATGATGCTCGGAACTTGCGGTTTGGGCGTCGTTGAATCTTCCAGCACGACAATGACCCTAAGCACACATCGAAATATGTGCAATTCTGGTTGCAGAGGAACAATGTAAGCATTCTGGAGTGGCCATCCCAGTTACCCAATCTCAACCCAATTGAAAACGTTTGGCATGAGTTGAAGACCAGGGTTCATCAGCGTCATCCGAAAAACTTGTGCAAGAGTTGTAGGCCTTCTGTAAAGAAGAATGGAAGAAAATACCAGTCGAGTACTGTCAAACAATCATGGAGGGCTATGAGGAGAGACTGCCAAGTAATTCACCTGAAAGGCTATACAACTGACCATGAAAGTAGACGCACGATCACTTTCTGCTCCTCCTATGTTTGGTTATTTGTTTATAAACAGTTTATTTGTCGTTCAATTTACATAATATATATATTATATATATTACATTATAATATTTACACTACACTACACTTTCATTATCCTAATCGTGATACGTTTTAAGTTATAAGGAAAAACTACTCACGATGCATGGGTACGAACACTTTCTGTCGTAACTGTATGTAAACAAGAGAAGGAAGAACTAATACTGAAAATTGTTATACAAAGCAGTACTTCATATCAAGACCATCACAGAGAGCACAGCCAATAGTAAAAGAAGGTTTGCAAATCCTGAGCATTCATCCTTGTAACATTACAATAAACAGTGAACAACCTTTTGTACACACTAATACTAACACAGCATACAAGACATTCTTGATATATCATAACCCACTTCAAAGTTACCTTTTTAAAAGACTAATATTTTAGTTGTTTCAATATGTTTAATTCAATGCAACTGAAGCTACTTTGTAGTGTTTAATCTACTAAGAGGTTCTGGTGATTTAGAGAACAGTTTGCGTAAATGTGTAAAAAGATTATAAGAATTTGTAACATTTTTACTGTGACTTTGTAAAACTAGTAATATTTAATAACGTCAGTTACCACTCATTTAATTTCTATTCAAATGAGGAATCAGTCATCTGTCATCTTATCTCAAATTCAAATAATTATTCATTCAGCCTATCCTCATATACGAACAATTGATTGAAATGGCTTAACGCCTTTACACTTTGTGCTATTTAGCTTCAATATAGAGTGAGATTTTCAAGAATAGTAAAAGTACCCTGACATTGATGTTTCATGTTCAATGCCACAGTGCTGGTATGTTTTGAGGTATCCTAGACCATACCTCAAAATATGATATTTCTATTACATCTTCAGTGTCTGGAATTTGTACAAATTTCCAAAAAACTTCCTTTATGTAGGCAATGACTGCTCTTCAAGAAAAGTATTCCCGGTGGGACAGGGGTAAGTTTGTGCACTTACAATGTATCAATAAGTTTAATATTGTGGGTATTGTCCCTATAACATGTAACAATTATGATAGCGTTCCGCAGGATATAGTGCTTATTAATCAATCGGTACTATGTTCGTCCACATCATATTTCCATTACTGTCATACGTTACTGTCATATTGTGTTAATATTAGAAAATTTAGCTGCGTATTTCTCCAGATTCTTTTTAAATTTATGTACTCGTAACCTGGCAAAGCGTGATTAAAGTGTTAAACTCGTATTACTCAAAAGTACGTTTGTTCGTTAGATAAGTTCGTGGCATTATTACAATCACACTGTTTTACATCTTTCTGTGAGAGGAATCAATCTTCTTGAGCTTTTAAGCATATATGACAGCCTTGTGAAGTCTGTTATGGGGCTCAGTTGTAACTTTTGTAAATATAATTCTGGCCACTGTTGTTGTTGCTGTATCGCAGACTTCCATTTGACCTAATGAACTCTATAATGAGCAAAACGTATTAAGGCAGTGGATATAGTATGGTTGAAATACTATTATATTATATTATATACTCTTCGTCTTCTTTAGATACCCCAAGGGACTGAATTAAATTTTTTATACTTAAAAAATACGATAGGCCTTATAACTAATGTAATTTATTACAAATTTTTGTTGCATTTTTTTACCTCCAAAAGCAATACACTAAGAATAGCATTGACCCATCATTACTTTGAAACATTAATATTTCAGTAAAATAAAAATGTGAATATGCATATAGTCTTTCTAAAATATCACAAAAGCAAAAAAAAAAAATCATTTTATATTCGGCATCGAATCAAATAAAACCTCATTTATAGAACTATACATCTATTTCTTTTCGAAGTTTATCCTCTCTCTTATCCGGAGGACAAATTCACTTTTACAGTTCCAGAGTTCAGTTGTAAAGTAAACGATAATTTGAATGTAGACATTTTCTCGGTAGCTTCTCCATGATACATGCACAAAGGGCAAATAACACCTGACGATTTCTCAAGACACTTTGGAAAAACTCACTCTTCCTGGAAGCCATTCGAAATTGAAAGTCCTACACTTCATCGATTCATTGTTTGTCCTAGTATCAGTATGACGTAGAAACGATGTTGCGTTTATAATCGAGAACTTTCTTGTTACTGTTACAAAACAAGACTTTATAAGTACATTGAAGTGTGATATATGCTATAAATGTTTTTCAAGCTTTGTAAAAGAGAGACACTGCTATTGTTTATGCTTAGTCAATATCCTAACACTAAAGTCAAACTAGTTACCAATTTTGAAGGTTAACGAATGGATATAAGAACATTTGTTGTTGTATTTTTCTCTTATTTGTTATTGCAATGTTTGCGGCCTACTAATTTTTTCACAGAGTTTGGTTTGATCTCAAGAAGATTTAGGGACAATTTGTTGTATATTTAGATCGAATGTGAATTCCAAAATGCGTAGAATGCGTGATACTTTTAAAATAGATTAAACTTGTTTTGTTTTATGAATTTCGCGAAAAGCTACAAGAGGGCTATTTGCGCTAACCGTCCCCTATTCAGTGGTATAAGACTAGAGGAAAGGCAGCTAGTCATCACCACTGACAGACAACTCATGGGCTACTCTTTTGCCGAAGAATAGTGGGATTGATAGCCACTTTATAACGCCTCCACTGCTGAAAGGGCAAGTATGTTGGGGATTCGAACCCGCGCCCCACAGATTGCCAGCGAGCGTTCTAACCACCTGACCATGCTTTAGAATTCGATGTTCATTAAATCCTTTGTTTTGTTGAATTTCTTTAAAGCACTCGAAAGCTATATGTGATAGCTGTCCCTAATTTCGAATCGATAGACCGGAGAAAAAGCAACTAAAAATGCTACCTACAGCCATTCTTTAGGCTACTCTTTCATCAACGATCAGTGTGATTCAACGTTACACATTATCTTCTATAACTGAAAGGACAAGCATGTTTTGTGACGAAATTCGATACCGCGACCCTACACAGGTTGTGAGTCAAGTGACATAATTACCCGACCATGTCAGGCCTCTAATTTTTTAGATGACTACTTGTTTTGAACTTTATTGTACATCAAAACCTAATATATCGTTAGGATAAATAAGAAGCACTAATTTTAACAATAAATGTAACTTTAGAACTTAAAATTATCTAAATCAGATTTATTTTATTTTTTCACAGAGCTGACTGAAGAACTTTATAAGCAAAACAAAATAAACATCCTAAGCAGTTAAAGATAAAGATATTTAGCTAAGGCATGCGATTTCTTTAGCAAGCGTTTGCATCATAAGCAGACAGAGCATGGACTAGTAAGTAGCGAGAGTATCGAACTTTACCTTATATATTTCATCTTCAGGTCCCGTTAAGATAAAAAAAAATGCAATCTGCACTTTTGGGCTGTTTGTGTTATTGACTAGTTGTCTTCGCTTTCATAATGCAGTTCTGAAACTTAATTGCACTGTAACCCCTTCTAACAACAAAAATTACTACAAGATTTCGCTGCCCTATTTTTTGCAGAAGTGTCAGTGTTGATAAACTTCATTGCACTGTAACCCCTTTTAACAACAAAAATTACTACAAGGTCATATATATGGCACAGGTGTCAGCACTCTTAACTAAATCATGAATTACATGTCAGTAGCAATAAACTGATATTTTAGAAACCAAAATTAATGTCCATTTTAAAATTATGCATCTATTGGCGACTCGTTGAAAACACTTACGACCTCCTACTGGGTTGCAACTCATAATTTGTAAACCATCCATCAGTTCCAAAGGATTTAGGCAACCAGAATTTTTTTGTGGTAATTCCTGAAAACTAAGACTAGCCCATCGTGAGACCTCTTGTGTAATTTCGCAAAATTGTTAAACAAATAAACAAAGTGAATATTAATTATACTCTCCAAGTTGTTTAAATAAACACGAGCATCAATACGTTACAACTTTGAATGGTATGACTATACTTTAATATTAATATTAAGCAACAGTCCTCCCTAAAAACCAATATTTGTAACTTCGTGTATAAAATAGCTAAAGTGTTTGAAGATGACCTAAGAAGGTCGAAATGTTGTTCTTCACTTTATTAGTAAAAGTGTTAATACCCATACCAGCGGTCCTGAGATACATGGACACGTGTTTATTGTTTGTTGTACATTTGTTATTTATTTTGAATAGATTCAGTGTGGTGATTGGGTGGAACAAAATAGCCAATGCAGCAGTAAATTGTTGAAAATCTTGTAACATTCAACTGAACACATATGTAGCTTAAAAATTATTCACCATAAATGATTATAAAATAACTTAAGAAACAAAATTACTTAAAATTGTTAATTTAATAAATTGAAATAGGGTTCGTCAAAACCACAGCAACGAGTTTGATCAAAACGCAAAGATTATATTTTCAAGTCTACAAGTGAGGACTGTAAACAGAGTAAAGCAAACGAGGCTAGAAATAATGTCTACATCATTTTTCTAGCTACAAATCCCTATTTTGACTCCACTAAAACTGATAAGCACTGTAGACATGGAGTCAAATCAAAGACTTGTAACTCGACAAAATAATGTAGACACTATTTCCAGCCACGTTTATTTATGTTTAGAGACTCTAGTTGTGAACTTGAATATACAATCCTTGTATTTTCATTCAACTAGTTTCTGTATATTTTTGACGATCTCTATTCCCTTTCTAAAAGTAAAAGTTTTTACTAATCATGCTACATTTTGGTTGCTAGAAATCTAATAGGAGTTTAAAATTTGTTCTGAAACAAAGTAAAAAATAAATAAAGATTTTTAACTTGTTATATTCTCAATAAAATAGCAGAAGCTATAAGCTGTCATTGTTTGTTTGTAGTTAAGCATAAAGCTACATAATAGGGTATATTTGCTGTTCTTAACTTGAGTATTGAAACCCAGTTTTTAACCTTATAAGCCTTCATACTTACGGGCTGTTCCACTAAGAATTGCTCTTGTAGTATCCTTAGTAGAATGATGAAGGGAAAAATAAACAGTTTAATCGAATGCAGATGTTCGTTGACTTTATAAGATTCTATAATAATTTCAATGAAAATACGACACTAAGATAATCTTACTCAATACTTTAGTGGTTTACGTAAAGAAGATTTAAAAGTACTTAATTTAACTCTTAAAAACTATGCCTTCTTTTAAAAAATATGTTGATGTAACTGAAAATTTCCGTTGAGTATGAAAATACGCGGTATCTCACTATTCTAATCAAAACAAATATTAGCCATTAAAAGGTAAAAATAACTGAAGCCATTTAGACTTTCGCTCTAGTAAATAAGTTAATATTTTAAAACGTTAGGAACACATTTAAAGCACCATTGAGTCAACATCTGCCACAGTAGTTAGTCATATCAATGAAAAACATTGATTTTTATCTTCTAGACGTTTGTATAAAAGCTCTTTTGCAAATAAAACTGTTTTAGTGATGTGGTTCATGATGGCAGCGTTCTATAACTAAAGATTGTTTATTGAAAAAAGTTTTGTTTTGTAAGTTAATACTTTAGTTAAGTAAACGTTCTAACAACCAAAAGTATATGTTGAAAATTTTAAGTATGACGTTAAGTTTTAGATAGTCAAAAGGTAACTTAGCTCCAATTCAGAAGTACAGAAGGAACTAGATATACGAAACGAATTAAATAATTTAATAAAGAAGATTTTATTTACACTTCTAATGTACATTATTATAGATACCGCACTAACCAATATTACGTACTATAGTTTATCTCGGATGAGTCTCCAATTTATTAAGTTACGTACATTACATATTACGATTTCAAATAGCCCGAAATTTTAATTTTAATTTAGAAGTTAACTGAATGTCGATAGGTATAAAGTTTATGATACTTGCCACCATTTTTATACACAGAATTTTCCTTCTTAAGACAAGCATAATTTAATATACAAAAATAATACAATTTATTATAACGATGATTATAAATAATGATTAATATACAAAAGTTTAACAAATGTACAAATAATAACGAGTCTTTTATCCGGTCTGGAATTGAATATTTTATCAGCGGTTAACGATGAGCGAATTAATTACGAGTTGATATTATTACACTTTATTTTGTGGCTAGCTAGCTGGCTATTTTTTCTTAGCTGGCCTCACGCCGTTTATGAGCTGACTTTTCTCCGACAAAGATGTCTAATGTTCTCGAAGAAATACTAACGTTTTAAGTTAATTCACTGAAGTTAAACAGTTTGTAATGTTAGAAATCTATAAGCATACCTGGTCAAATATTTATAGTTTCCCAATTAATAAGCATTTGTCACTGTTATAGCTTCCGAGGCGTGTTTGTATACTAAATTTAGTGAACCAACCATATAAAAATTTTCTCTCGTCAGTAAAGTAAATATATGCTTTTAGATGCAATATTTGCTATTAAAAAGTAGTCTAAACTGAGTAATACAAAATATTTAATTAACATCGTCTTATTTTTACCTTTTTAAAAATCAAAACCAGTTTTAACTATATTTCAGGTATCTTAACTATTTTAAATTTGTATACACAGCAATGGAAATTTTGTACTGAACAAAATGAAGTCTTAGTATCATAAATATATATATATATATATCATGCTCATTGGTGTAAATACAAAACGCTCTTATCTTATCTATTTTAATAATAATAGTATCCAATTTTGCGTTTTTAATTTTTTCATTAGTAAATTTGAGAGATACGCAATGTCACTAGATAATTTATTAAATGGATCCATAATTAAGTTTACTTTATTCCCAGGAATCTTTTTTATACTATGCATTTGGAGAATATTGTCAAGGAGGCATAAAAGTATGAAATAAAATTAATTTTTTTGTAAATACTGAATTCATGACTTAACCAAGTCAAAATCCCTATTATATTGTGATCAATGCTCACGACCTCAGATCCACGACTACTAACTACTCACTTTTTAATGTTTGTATCACATAAGTGATAAGGGATTTAAGTGTGAAAAGTCGAAAACCGATACAAAAAAGTATACAGGTATGTGTGTGTTATCATAGAGCACAGCCACATCGGGCTATCTGTTGAGTCCACCGAGGGAATCGAACCCTCGATTTTAGCGCTGTAAACCTGTAGATTTACCACTGTCCCAGCGGGGGACAAAAGTTTACAGAAAATTATATATTTAAAAAGAGCTGGAATGGGTACAGAAAGCACTAATAAAGGAGCGAACAACGTTTCGACCTTCTTCGGTGATCGTCAGGTTCACAAAGAAAGAAAGGGTTACTGATCGACAGCTGACCACATGTTTGAAGGCGGTTGTGTAATTGAGTGTAAGAATGTAGAGGGCGTTCTTAGATGTTGGATATATTTATTAATACAGGTATAATGGTGTTCATTTATATTGGTTTATTTTGGGCTTGAATTATTGTATAAGTAAGGCTTCTTTAATTTTGCGTTTGTTTATGTTTGTTTCTTTATTTAGTATTTGAGTGTTTTCTATGGTTATGTTGTGTTTATTTGAGTTGTTGTATAAGTAAGGCTTATTTAATATTCGTTTGTTTATGTTTGTTTTTTTATTTAGTATTTGGGTGTTTTATATGGTTATGTTGTGTTTATTTGAGTTGTTGTATAAGTAAGGCTTATTTAATATTCGTTTGTTTATGTTTGTTTTTTTATTTAGTATTTGAGTGTTTTATATGGTTATGTTGTGTTTATTTGACTTGCAGTGTTCGAAAACGTGTGAAGGTGACTTTTTATGTTCTTTGAATCTGGTTTCCATTTTTCTACTTGTTTCTCCAATATAGAAGTCGTGGCAGTTATCACATTGTATTTTATAAATAATGTTGGTGTGGTGTTTATCAGTGTAGTTATTGCATAGTATAGACCTCAGTTTTGTGCCTGGTTTTTGAATACATTTGGTATTAACTGGAATGTCATATTTTGTTACTAGTTTTTGCCAAATGCTGGTTATTTGTTTGCTGATGTCAGGAATATATGGTATGCAGCAGTATACGGTTTCGTGATTTTTTGATTCGTGAAATATATTTACTTTTGTTGGTTGATTTTGCTTTCTGTCTAGGTGAGTGCGTATAATGTTTTCTACGGTTTGTGGAGGAAACTTATTGACGTTGATGAAGAATTGTTTTATTTTGTCTAATTCATCGTTAATTTTATCTGGTGAGCATAGTTTTATGGCTGTGTTTATTTGGTTTCTTGGTATGTTGAGTTTTTGTTTTGTTTCATGTGCTGAGTTCAAAAAATTAAGTGTGTGTTCTGTAGATCTGAATCCCGCAACCGTGTCATCTACATATTTGTACCAGTATAGTGATGAATATAATGTTGTGTTAATTGCTTGTGTTTCAACTTGTGTCATAAAAATATTGGCTAGAACTGGTGATACTGGGTTGGCCATGCTTAGGCCATTTGTTCGTATATAGTTGTGGTTGTTGTATATGAAGTTCGTCTTCATCGTAGTGAATTCTATGAGGGTTGCTAATTGGTTGCTGAAAATGTCTATAGATGGGTTAGGGTCTACGATATAGTGTTCTAAGGCTATCTTGAAGGCTTCAGTGGTTGGGACTTCTGTAAAGAGGGATATGAAATTGAAACTGGTCATTATATGCACACACCTAGATAAAAAGCAAAATCAACTGACAAAAGTAAATATACCCTACGATTTAAAAAATCACGAAACCATATACTGCTGCATACCATATATTCCCTACATCAGCAGAAAAGTAACCAACATTTGGCAAAAGCTAGCAACAAAATGTGACATCCCAGTTAATACCAAATTTATTCAAAAACCAGGCACAAAACTAAGGTCTATACTATGTAAAAACGACACTGACAAACACCACACCAACATTATTTATAAAATACAATGTTATACCTGCCACGACTTCTATATTGGAGAAACAAGTAGAAAAATGGAAACCAGATTCAAAGAACACAAAAGACACCTTCACACATTTTCGAACACTGCAAATCAAATAAACACAACATAACCATAGAAAATACTCAAATACTAAATAAAGAAACAAACATAAACAAACGCAAAATTAAAGAAGCCTTACTTGTACAATAACTCAAGCTCAAAATAAACCAATAGAAAGGCACCATTATACCTATATTAATAAATATATCGAACATCTAAGCACGCCTTCTACATCCCTACACTCAATTACACAACCGTCTTCAAACATGTGGTCAGCTACCGGTCAGTAACCCTTTCTTTCTTTGTGAACCTGACGATGACCGAAGAAGGTCGAAACGTTGTTCGCTTCTTTATTAGTGCTTTCTGTACCCATTCCAGCTGTTTTCAAATATATAATTTTCTCTACAAGTAGGTTTTCTCGTCATCACGGATGAAAAGTTTATAGAAGAATTTGATAAAGCTTCCAAACCGTTGTGAAATTTGACCTATTTTAACGAAGGTAGAATATTAGTTTGGAATCTTGCCAATTTCTTCAGCATGAACAAAAGAAGAAATATTTGGGGTAGAGCAATAACAAAACATACACAATTACCTTTACAAAATAAAATGATTTATCAAAGGTAACAATGGATAAGTTGAAAACTTGAAACAAGTTTACCTCAACTGTAGTAAACAGAAAGCAACATTTTGAAACAGTTTAGAATCGATTATCACTTAGGACAGCAGTGGAAAATGCCGTCCACTAGCTAAAGCAACGATAAACATATAACATAATGAAGAAGGATCTATGTCTGGTAAAGTGGCACAAGTTACACGTTTGTTTGTTTTGAATTTCGCGCAAAGCTACTTGAGGGCTATCTGCGCTAGCCGTCCCTAATTTAGCAGTGTAAGACTAGAGGGAAGGCAACTAGTCATTACCATCCACCGCCAACTCTTGGGCTACTCTTTTACCAATGAATAGTGGGATTGATCGTCACATTATAACGCTCCCACGACTGAAAGGGTGAGCATGTTTGGTGAGACCACGATTCGAACCCGCGACCCTCGGATTACGAGTCGAACGCCTTAACACACTAGGTCATGCCGGGCCTCACGCTACAAGTGCACAAATTGTTTCCTGACTTATTTATTTAATATCTGCATGCGTCGAGTAAATGGATAATGAAACGGGTGTTTAAGCTATTCTAAGATATGTCAATCAAACCGCCAGACATAACTCCTTTTGAATTTTTGTGTGATCAGAATATTGAAACATGCACTAGAAAGTCGTTGTCCACATCCCCAAAATAATTCATGGAAAGCGTGCAGAGAAGAGGGGTATGCTTTAGATGTTGCAGCCTTACAACGGATTTATTTAAAGTGGAAACTAGTTTGCTTCATAGCTATTATCAAAAAGTAAAATCGTCAAATAGAGCATGATCGAACGTGAAGACGTGGACTGAGACGACAGTGAGGCTCCAAACTCGTTTTCATCTAACCTATTTGGGAGCATAAGTTTGTTTTCTGATATATTCATAGTGTTATGCATTCCATTTCTATGCTTTAAAGCAATAAATTACACAGAAAAAATAACCCATTTTAGTTAGAAAACTATAAAATTTTGCTAGACGAAGAGCAAGAAATGTTATATAACTTTTCAGTGAGGGAAGAAGTTACTGACAGAATAAAATCCTTAGTTCACAGCTGTAGTTCTTGCATGCTTTTAATAAATTGTTTTTATCTTACTTAATCCAAATTTATCACCGGTCTAGGTCTGGTGAAGTCGCTAATTTAAGTTCGCTTAATTTATTTCAATTATGTAAAAAAATTATTTCTTACGCTTCTCGAGATGTGTTTTACAAATCTACGAATTTTAAAAAAGTTCTACTACATCAAAAATTACCAAATATATCATTTTTTTGTTAGATACAACAAAAATTTGGATATTTCCTTATTTATTTTGTTCTTTTCATATTGTTACTTTTAATAATTTCCAAACATTTTAATGGTCATCATCTACGAAGTGCTCAAGTGCTGTCATCGAAACAACAGGACTTTAAAAATAAAGGATAAGTTTGAATTTTAAATACAAATTATACACTACAGCGAAATTAGAACTCCACAAACGTTCAAGTTTGTAGCTGAAAGCTATTAAGCAATGAAACATTTATTCGGGAATGCATGTAATTCACAAGTGCAATACAAAATGTACATCACTGGATTGGTTTGAACTACATACGTAATAGTCAACAATAATGACGAACTTTTAAATTAAACATTAGTTATTTTTATTTGTGCCTGGGTATAAAACGTACATATTAAAATAAAACCATAATAAGTTATTAAATTTGGAGAGCTACTGTTAAATTATAGTACGAAACTGAAATATGTCTTTTTTTTACAATCATTTCGATGTAATTACAATACCTATAATATTGTAGGAAGTGGTATTAGAAAGTCCAATCAAAAGTCAAATTTCAAAAATTATATCTAGTTTAATTCCTTCCTCGGTAGCACACAAATAAGATTTATAATACTACAAATCGAGTTTCGGTACCAGCGGTATACAAGAAACAGATAGCCAATAGTACCTTTGCGCTTTACGATAAACAAAGGTTCGGCTGTAGCGCTACTTTTAATGTACTCTGTTTCAGACCTATTCTAAGTAATCTATTGCTTCCGAACTATTATTTCATATTTATTTCTAATATCTTCTGTTTTAATTATTCGTTATACTTTTTGCTTTAACAATAACTCTAAATTTCCAGATAACTTCATATATTAATTTGAAGAAAAGTTATTCACTTTATAATCATTCATAAAAACAAAATTCATGTAAATTGTCATTGAAAAGTTTTGTAATTAACAAGACAGTTGATTTAAACATTTAGGCTGTAGAAGGGAACAGTCTATATTTATTACAATTTCACGTTTGTTCTTTGATGCCACAAATACTAGGAAGATAAGTAATTTCCCTTAAGTTATTGAGAACAATTGCAAAACTATAACCTGTTATATTTCAAGTCGTGTTGTTCTGTTAACAAACGGAACAATGGCAGCGAAAATTTGTATGACAGAATAAATACAGTTGAGTAAACTAAGATGACATATGGGAAGCGAAGACGATCGTACGAAAGGAACTCAAGTTGACAACCTACTATTGGCTTCAATGCGTCACCTCGCGTGTTACAAGCTCTGACCATTATAAACAGATCTGGACAGAAAGAGAGTTCAAAGCCATTTATCCAGACTTCAGCAAACAAAGAACGAATCGAACATTCTGCGATAAGTGTTGCAAGCTGTTTGGTGTACGGGTAGTGTTCCTTCTTTGTCGAGCAATAAATGACAATATGACAGGTGCTGCTTTATTTCCGAATGACTGTGCCTGTTTCAGCTATCCGCTGTTATCAAGTGTTTGTTGTCTAGCTATCTGTAAAAACGACGGTTGTTTGCACAAATATGTATTTTGAGAGCAAATATTATCATTTAAAAAAATTCAGTGACCATTCATATTTTGCATCGCACGTCTTAGGTTTTCGTAAACCACCCAATGACCGATCACAACTAGTCTGATTTGATAGAGAAAAAGACAACATACAACATCAGAGAGATGACTGTCCCTACATCATTCTAAGTATATCTAATACCTATGTTAATGGGTCTCTGATGTAAGAACTTATGCATTTGTTTTATTTCATCCTAATAACATATTCAATTAAGAACGGTCGAAGTCACTTTCAGTCTCAATTTCCCATTCCAAATAAAAGCAAGGAAAACTGTATCTATCCATTAATGATAGGTTAACCCAAATCAATTTCAAAATCTTTAACATATTGAAACTGTTCGAATTATTTAAAATATTAATTAATTAATGACTGCAGTAATATGCTAAATAAACTGATTATATGGTTCGTGATGTGATCTCTTGATTTTAATTTATAGAAAGATCTATTTATATTATGGCTAATCTGCACGACAACAGAAAAGAGTAAAGTTATTTCTTACTTTAAAACAAAGATAATTGGGTGCCATTTAGGAAGCAAAACTCTTTTAATTTGCTGTTAAAGAACAATTGTTCTTATAGCCAATCAAATGGAGAATACAACCAACTGTAACCACCAAATGTACCATGAAAAATACATTAAAGTGCATGTGGTGAGCTTTAAACTGAAATAAACAATAGACTGTTTGTTTGGAGTAACCATCTAACCCGATCCTTAATATGCGAAGCACGTAAATGAAAATGTCACATGGCAAGCTAAGGAGGGCTAATAACTTTCAGAGTGTAGCTAAACGTAACTTATTATTTATAAAAGCTGTAACTTGTAATAAAATACTACATAATCAGCAAGTAAACTTAAAACAAGTATATTTAAAAGATTACGGCGTTAAATGCGATGGTCATTCTCTTGGAAAATCCCTTTACTATCAAGATAGAAATTCTGCTTTAAGGAGTAGACACACAACCTGACTGTGTCAGGTGCTCGACTCGTAATTTGAGGGTCGCGGATCCAAATACTCGTCACACCAAACATGCTAAACCTTTCAGTCTTGTTGGTGTCATATTGTGACTGTAAATCCCACTATTGTTTGATAAAAAAGTTGCCCAAGAGTTAGCGGATGGTGATGACTAGCTAGCTGTCTTTCCTCTAGCCTTACACAGCTAAATTAGAAACGGTTAGCGCAGATAGCCCTGGTGTAGCTCTGCGCAAAATTAAAAAACAAACAAAAGAACAGAACAGGTACAATCACTAGTGTAGTCATTCTCCAACACATAAGTTTTAACGTTAAAGAAGGTTTTAGTATCTAAATCAATATTAAACAACCTAACAATAAGCTTAAATTTTATAATTGATAGTGGTTACTCATGCATGTTGATATCCATCTGTGTGAATTGGCATGTTATTCATTTACAGCTGAACAGAAAACAAACTGAATTGAATGTTAAATAATTCTTTACACTAATAAAGTGAAAGTACCAATCATGGAGGATCTTCCGCTACATCCAAAGAGAATGAGACTTTTAATAATAAAATATAGTGTTACGTAACTACAAAAATCAAAATGTATAGAATCGATAGGACGGTATATAAACAGCGATAGCTTAATACGTTGTGAAAAATAAACATGTCTTTAACTTTAGAAACATAATAAAACATCATGAGTAGGGATTCTAACATGAATAAAGAAAAAATAGAGGCCATTGCTTGTTCTCCCTGACGATATGTTAAGAAAACAGCATTTCACTAAACATCGCCCTATCTTCCTTCATTCAAAATAATGAACTGTTCAAAAGATAGTTCGTACATGTATTTATAAAAGACACAGAATAATATAATGACAACTTAACGCTTAATTTTGGAGAACTCTACCTTAATTAGTTGATTAATCTTTTAGAGAATTCAATTATTACAATGTTATTTTCATGACCAACTTGCATCTTTAGGAGGTCCTCTTGACTATGATAACTAATTAGGGCTAAATCATGACTGTTCAAGTCTTTAACACAGAAGTTAAAACAGCTTGACCATATAAACTGCCAAACGACATGTAAAAAGAAAACCTGTGCGTTTAAATTTATTTGATTCATTTCACTAAATATAACCAGCTTTACTACATCTATATCCAAACTTTTTGCCCTAGAATTATCAAATGTTGTTTTATGAAAGTTAACAAAACCTACTGAAAAATGTTACCTTTAAAAAACTGCATGTTAAAATCTAATGGACAACTCGGTTATTTGGTCTTGAATTCATTCACGAGTGAGAGAATTAAAGAAGTCTTGAAAAACTATGCACTTTACTACAAACACTAAATATTACTATCATGGCTTCTAGCAGACGTTTGCAATAACACCCTGTTTCTTTGATTAACTTATGTAAAGTAAAAGATATAAATCGTGTTCATCTTACTGTTTTTAAATTATTTCTCATTACTAAAATTCTATGATCAAGGCGTTTGGCAATAGATATAGCTTTATTCTGAAAATAATCTTAAACTCAGATGTTTCTCACTGGTAATAGTTCATAGTTACTATAAATGAAATGTGTCTCCAAGACTAGATTCTTGACTCTCTCTACTATTCTTTTATTCCCATCATAAACGGCCTTCCATCTCTCACATCGTCCAGTAGAGTTTTTTCTTTTCATACCCATTGAATTCTTTTTTATAGGACGTCCTTCATACAGCTAACTTCTCGAGAAAAGTGTTTCGCACATAATTTTGCATTTCTCACATTTTCTAATGATAATTCTATTATCTCCACTATCTTGAGCAAGAGTTTTGTAATATAACTTATTCCTCTGCAACTGCAATGTAAGTTTAGGTTTCTTTCTACACGATTAAGCTTGGACATTATAAACACACAAGTATGTAAAAACTTAAGCATGCGTCCTGAATAAATGAGATCAGAGATTGGGAATAATTCGCCCTGATTCTACTCGGGGGTGAGGGTAGAGTAGATGGTTTAAAACTAGGTTACCGGACTAACTGGGTGTTACCGTCTTTAACCCTTTTACTAAAAAAGCAGAGCACAACGTTTCGACCTTCCTAGGTCATCTTTGTTAACCTGAAGGAATACCACCATTTTGAAGTCTCCGATAACTTCCCAGCCATACTCATCATACTTCAAGGCTTCTAGCAAGGTCTTGAAGCTGTTGTATTCCTCTTTGAGGTGCACCGAATTTTAAAAGGTCTAAAATTTGTATAATGTAAAATCTTACTATTCAAGCAAGCGAAAATTGTCCGTCTTACCTTCTAGAGTTTTTTTGCAGTGCTTGCAGGTAAAATGAGGTGCCCAGAGTTTGTCTTGATCCCCGACAAGCATGCTGAAATGTGCCTTGTAGGCTTCACACATTTTAGCAGATGCTGTCACAGAGTATTTTTTCGCTCTTGTCTTGATAAATTGGCCACATACATAACAGAATGCGTCTGTAGAATGCTTACAGCTTCTTGATGCCATCTCTGATAAAATCAGATAGGTCAATGTGTTACTTGGCAGCTAGAACTAAATTGAAGTGGTGAGTGGTGAGCCCTTGTGTGTATATATATCACTATGGAAAGTTCTAGAAAATTTTGAAAGGTTCTTGAAAATTCTCGTAAGTTCTACAACATTTTAGAAAGTTCTTGACAATTCTTGTGAATTCGAGAGAATTCTCTATCATCTACTTAGCACTAAATCTACCTGGAATGTTCTGGAAAATGAGTAAATTTGAAAATTTCATTACCCAGGTCACAAAAGCAAAGTTTGAAGAGAGAATATAGGTCTTTTCCATTTACTTTCGGCACAAGCAATTAGGAAGTTACACTTTCTGCCCAGGAACAAGAAAAAGTAAAAATTTTGTTGCATAATGTTATCTATGTTTTCAGTTTCTGTATGCTACATTTTGTTTCTCATATTACATTATTACATAAACATATTTAACATGTATTTCATTACACTTTGTAGAAAAAAAGGTGAGATTCGATAAATTTCTGAACAAACTACAGTGCTTAATATGAGGAAAACGATATTTATAAACATACTAAATGGTTTAGTGTGGAAAATATGATGCACAATACACGATAAGTACAACATATATGTAGATATCCTAAAATGCTTAATAAAGGAAATAAACACAGAATACATGCTACGCTCAATATATCTGCATAGACATATTAAAGAGTGCTTAAATATGTGAAAAATGCACTTTAAAACAGTCTAAACCAAATCATTCCACTTCAAACATACTGTGGCAAACAATTAAAGCTTGGCCACGCATTCTAACAGCCAACATTTAAAAGGCTGTACGGATCTAGAGTTTGATATCTCAACTACCAAGAAACTGAATACAGATGTATATGAAAATCAAATGAATAATTTCACAAAATACTGCATTTGGTGGATTTAACTCTGTCATAACTAGTGTAAGTCTATGCTAATTAATGTGCCATAACTAGCATAAATCTGTGTTTATTAATGTTCCAAACTAGTATAAATCCGTATATATTAATGTCATTACTAGAAAAAATCCGTGTATATTAATGTCATTATTAGAATAAATCCGTGTTTATCAATGTGTCAAACTAGCATAAATCCGTGTGTACTAATGGCATAACTAGCTAAATCCATGTTTATTAATGTTTCATATCTAGCATAAATCTATGTTTACTAATGCTTCATAACTAGCATAAATCCATGTTTATTAATGTGTCATTACTAGCATAAGCCAAACAATGAATGGCCGAATAAATTATATTGACAAATGGAGTACGGTGACTGTTTTTAACAGTTTGCAAGCGAAAATTCTTGTTATTAACACACTAAAGAAACTTAGGGTGATAAAATTATACAGGGTATTAGGGAAGTATTTAAATATGTTCATAAACTAGTTTATAAATTACCTTAAGCCTGCAAGTAGTGTTCAAATTCTTTGTCTTCAAAACTTGTGCAATGATAAACTTGCGAGCCACGCGATTGCATGATCAGAAACACGTTTATGTAGCCAGTCGTTGATAAAGTTAGGAGTTCTTGCATGGAATTCATTGGTCGCTTCACATAAGGTCTTATGACCACCGTTTCCACTTAATCGACTACTTCATGTAAGGTCGTATTGCAACCGTTTCTACCCATTCTGATGATTTGTACTCCGCCATTTCAGTATCACAAAAAAATAAAACACCATTTATTCATTGGTTCAGTACTTATGTAATTGTTTGTTTGTTTGTTTGTTTTTGGAATTTCGCACAAAGCTACTCGAGGGCTATCTGTGCTAGCCGTCCCTAATTTAGCAGTGTAAGACTAGAGGGAAGGCAGCTAGTCATCACCACCCACCGCCAACTCTTGGGCTACTCTTTTACCAACGAATTGTGAGATTTACCGTCACATTATAACACCCCCACGGCTGGGAGGGCGAGCATGTTTGGTGCCACCAGGATTCGAACTCTCGGATTACGAGTCGAACGCCTTAACTCGCTTGGCCATGCCGGTCCACTTATGTAATACTTTATATAATAACGAAATATGTCAATAATTAGAGGTGAATAAACGTTGTTGTGAAATAAATGGGAAAATATCTTAAAATTATATTTTTAAAGCGGTATCTCAGCTAAGCAAAAGAGGAAATAATAAATCTTTTGAACGGTACTCCTAATATACAAATTTATTTATTGATGATTAGCTTAGTTGATGCTTTAAGGAAGAAACTACTAATTAAATACTTTGGTAAGCAATAATACTATAGCATATTAAATAATGGAGAACCGTTTATGTTTTGTTTTTTGAAAAACGATATAGTTCAAAAATATGATGAGATAATTATAACTTTTTTTTTTTGAAAACCTGAATGGCGAAAAATAAATCAAGACGCAAAATTATGTGATTAAATACAGAGTAGAATAGAGGGCGCTCAGTATAGCGCATACCTCCGCCATGAAGCAGTTGATAGTATTCGGCTCACAAAATTCCAAAAATGTGTGCGTATGTTCGTTGTTATCAACAAATACGGAACAGTTTTCGATAGAAAATGAAGAATAATATTCTACACATGTCCACCATGTTTCATCAATACTCGAGCAAATTTGAATAAATTACTTTTTGTGACCTTCCAAAAATTAATCACTTCTAAATTGGATCGCATTCCAAATGCACACAAGTTTTCGTTTAACTTCAGTCAGCTTTTTTCGAGAAATCTTACTGACAAACATACACAGGATGAAAACATTATTTATTAAACTTAATTTGTTCAATAAAAACATACAATAAATTGAAGAATGTTGTGATTACATTATATAATTAAATAATCTATGCATATATGTAAATACATACAATTATATTTTCAAGTGTGTATTAAAACTTACTCAAATTGATATATTCTTGATGTATGTTGAAAATGATATATGTATTTGCAATATAATATTTCAAGAGCTCTATAAATTTTAATTTTTGGTGCTGAAATATATATATTTATATCCATTTGAGTTTTCAACTTCAAAAGAAACTGTCAGCAAATGCATTATGAATTCCTAAAATTCCTTATTATTCGGATTGTAATTACTTATACAATTTCCAAGTTTGCAGTTCTTAGAACTTGGCAAATAAGTGACAGCCGATCCTTACATTTGTAGCCAAACAAACGTGCTGCTGGCTATCTTCTCTCCCTCTTGTCAGTTGTAAAATTCTAATTGACCATTTAATTAGCGTGAGTATAAGATGCCGCTTAGATTCAAAATATCAGTTCCTAGCACTTGGTCATTGTTACCAGAACTTTCGTCTATAATCTCCAATTTTTGTGTTCGTTCAACCATATTGTTATTTGAGATTAATATTTTTAACGTTTCATACAATGAAGCTTTAAACTGGTACATTTTGGAAAAAATCTTCTCGAAAATTCCCAAACCACAAACTTATCAATGTATAGCTTGGCCTTAACTATATGGTTTACATTATGTACCGTCATTTAAATATTGTTTACTGACGTGTGACTCATATTTTCAAACAGTTTAGAATCTCTCATTAGAGTTACAATTCATAAAGTTCATGGATAATAAAAATAAAGCCAGGTATAAAATGTATCCATATTAGTGATTTACTTTTCTTTCATTTCTTGGTAAAAAGTGATAAGAAAATCTTGTTTCGATAAAGTTTCACTCTTTATTGTATATCGATTTTAATACTATGCTTCATTACTGTGTACATTTTCGGTTGATTTTCTTACATTAATATGCCCAGAAGGTTTAGACTTTCTTCTGTGTAAAAGTTCTTTGCATTTTATACGATATTTTACTAATAACTGTTTTTATCTGTGGAGTTAAAAAACCAAAATAGACCTTTAAATATACATGTTCGTGTTATGAATATAATAATTTCAACAGTTTAATGTGATGTTGATTAATTCAGTGATCAGGTTTAAAACCCAGATTTATGTGCATGATAGAGCTATAATTGGATTCACTTGCACGCCAATAAAAGCTTTATACAATTACATTTGTGATTCACAATTACTTTATTTTCGAAAGACTCTTATAAATTATAATGTGGATCAAAAACTACGCTACGTAATAAATGTATTCGTACTAGAGATAACATGATTCTGTTAAAGCTTTACCACGTTCACACATGCACAATATATCTGATCTTTTTTCAATCGAAAATCAAGCAATCTCTAACAAGAAGAAAATAATTAGGATGTTGTTTATTCTCATCATAGCAATGTAAAATATTTTTTTCTGAAAAGAAAAACACTGTGATATTGGCAAGCTGTATATTTATATTGGGAAGAACTTTTTGTATTTATTAGTGTTTTTTATTCTTGTTTGAAGTCAAAATTAGGAAATTAATTAAACTTTATTCAGTTTACGAAATAAAAACTCTCAACTTTCGAGTCAGACAAAACTGTTTCGTTAATTCTGTGTTCACCTCAGATTCTGTAACTGCTTCTGAAAGTAATAACAATTCATTTGAAGGGTTTCTTTACACTTCTGTTTAATCCTTATTTATATTTAATTGAACCACTAGACGCAAGCGAAAGAGCCAAACGAGTGTAGGACTAGACCTTCAGAATAAAATTAATTGAAACGGGTATTTAGGCCGAGGTAAAAGCAACTTGGATCCATCCATCCATCCATCAAGGTTTTTAATATCCCAAGAATATAACCATATAAACAAAGAGAAGTCTTGGCTCAACTTTGAAAAAGAGTCAATAGACTGGAGTAGCTATATAATAAAACTCTGCAGGAAAATAGCTTCTGGCCGTGAATAATTTTAGGCTCTTGTAAAATTTAAATTTCTGAAGTACTGGCGCTTCCTTCGACTTGTACCTGATAATAAAGATTACGAATAAAAGAAATGTAAAAAAAAAAAAGCACATTGCAAAGTTCTTATGGTAATAATCAAGTTTATAAGTGTGTGTGTTTACGAGACTAAATTGTTGTTAATTAATGAAGTTTTTAGTTCGAAAGATATAGTAACTTTGGAAAGTAAAAAATTAATTTCTAGTTTGGTTAACGTCCATATAAACTGTAGAAAAGGACTTTATATAGCTATTGGCGACTGTTACGTTTCTTCAGATATATTATTTTGGCATTTTCACTGAAAAGGTTAGATTTTAGTCACTAAAGAAAACAAATGTTGAACCATGCGTTCACTCAAAAAGGAATATTCTAGTATTTATTTCTATTGTTTCAGTTGTTACTTACGAGTAGATTTTATCTTAAATGTGACGATATCGTGAAACCTTGTTGTTGTTATCTATGTAAAATATTTATTTAAAGTGTCGTAAAAATTGCTTTGGTTCTATTTAGTGTTTGAAGTACGTTTAATTTGTGCTAGGAAATTAATAATATGATATATAAGTAGTTCGATAATTTGTTCTGTATGCACCAACAGAACACGTTTCAGCTAAAATTTTGTATTCCCTAAGGTGTCGAAAGAAAACCAACAGTATATATATATGTTATAAAAGAAAACTACTTTCTTAGCTGGAAATAGTTGCAACTTCACAATCAATATTTTCGGAAGAACATACAACGAATTCCAATTACCATCAAACACTTTATTTCTTTGTATATGTCTCTAACTGTTTACATTATTACTCACCGTTTCGTATACATTGTGTGATATCGTATGAAATTATGATTCTTCAAAAAACTTGAAAAATAAATGTAAGAGCTATTATGTAATTAATCAGAAAGACATATTTGGACTAGAGTAGTTTTCTAATATGTGGAAGACATATGAATTACCGTAATTTTAAACAGAAAGCTATACATAGTTTAAAATTTTTACAAAGATACATATCAGATCAATGTAATTTTATATAGATGTTAAAAGCTTGAACAGTTACCTAGTCAAAGAAAAACAAACACAGTCGAGCAGTTTGAGCCACAAAGACTAGTACAGTTACAATACTGTCTTGTCCAAAGTATTTAAATATTTTGTAATAAATAGCATCAATTTTGTTAAGATGAAATACAAATACACTTAGCGCCGTAAAACTGAAAAATGCATGTTATATTAAACATCTGTATATGTAACTTGTATAATGAGACTTGTATAAACGTTTTATTAAAGTCTTACCAAAAATATATAATTACAAAGTATAATATTAAGTTATTATAAATAGCGTCTTATTACTTCGTATTAAACATTCAGATCAGATATAAAGAGTAGTTTTTCACCATGATGAACAGCTGCCCAAACATATACTGCACCACTTTTTGTGTCTTTCGTGTAAGAAAGGCAGTCTTCCCTCATCTGTTCTCCAGGCAAACAACGAACACGACTACTAATATCAGTTTTAACAAGTCTGAAACAGGACTCATCTGAAAAGGTGACGTGTTTTCAGTGTTTTAACTGTAAGTTGGCATGTTGTATTGCTCAAGTAACACGGTGACTGCAATAAATTCTGGTTAATATCGGCTTGCAGATAACCATTCTTGTTTGTTCAGTCTCCTATTCACTCTTCTTTTGGATATTCTAGAATGAATTGTTCATTTTATTCCTGTCGTAAGATGTTGAAATACATTTTTTTTTACCCTGACTTGTTAATCTAATCAAAACATAGTCATCTCGGGCATTACTTTTTCAGCATCTAACAAAATACTTTTTTGAAACAGCGTTTTCTGTAAACTAATAACGTTTCGGGATTCTGGCTAAAATATACTGGAGGTACTTTACCGTTCTGTCCATGTCCATTTGATTCGTACCATTTCTGGACAGTCAAATGATTTTACGCCTTATAACTTCTGGCAATGACGAGATATGACTCTACACCAAGTACAGAAAATTGCCTGAACAAAACTTTGATCTGTTTCGAATAAGATTACATCAAAAGCACACCCTTTTATACAAAACAGGTGTGTGTGTGTTATGATAACCAAATCCTCCAGATAACTACACAAACCATGATAATGATTCTTACATGTTTCTCCGATCATACGCTATTGCTGCTCAATAATTATTCCATGCATATCGACAATAACGTCAATAAAGAACAGTATGTGAACATTTTGACCAAGACTGTAGTAGAACAAGATCCTATTTTAGGTCATAATAGTGGTCTTGCTATAAGAGGTTAGTATTTGTTTTTCATATCTAAGGCCCATTCTTAGTAGATTCAACTCGCCCAACCTTTCTGAAAATTCACAAAAGCTATGGTAAGGGCAAAAATATGGCCCCTGAATATGGATTACCTCTGGATAATGCACAAGAAAAAATTAATACTTGCAATTACTTGTTCTAACATTTAAAATTTACGTCTTTAAAAATTACGTTTCTATCAAATCTAATAAAAAGTGTCATTAAAAGTAAA